>NW_026895915.1:0-10146 GCF_033153095.1 Gastrolobium bilobum | reverse complement strand
TTCATTCTTTCATCCCGTTGAATATTGAATATTGATTTATTAGCCATGAATATGGTTGGCTAAGTTTTTCTTTATTGTAGTTAGGGTCACAAAACCTTATGTCAACCCTTGTTACGAAGGATTGGTTTATTTTCTCCCGTTTATATAAATTTCTTTATCATTACTCTGTGCGTAATTCCTATTTTCTTTATTAGAATTGATCACTCTAATAGTTGATAATAGTCTGAGGGTTAGAATCCTAGATAGGAATATTGGGGTTCTCATCTTGAAAGGGGGTAAGATAACGATTAGTATGCATGCTAGGAATAGATGTATGTTAATTGCGGATGTTTTGATTATCGTATTCATTGCTTAATTCTCATGAGGGGTTACTAAGGGATTAGGATTCCAACTGAGGTTAAAGGGTTAAATTACCAAGGGATTGGAATTTAACTAATTATTTAGATGATATTTATCTGAGTTTTTATATAAATAAATGTTTTTAAATCAATCCAAAGTAATAAGCGGGGATCATATGGTGAGTGTTTCCTAGCTACAATACTCTTCTCATATTTACAAATCGCTTCTCATTGTTGTTTACAATCTCATTCTTCATCACAGAAAAATCACAAAAACAAGTCTTTATTTTTAGTCCTCATATTCACACCAATTGACAATACTTGTCAAAACCATTTGAACTCATCCATTCTTTAAAGGGATATTAATTAATATAAGATCACAATCCCTGTGGAGACGAACATTATTTACCACTTTATTACTTGTGCGATCAGTATACTTGCCGGGTAGCATCAGTCACTTAACTCACCACAACATCTGAAGAGTTAGGTGTAAACACGTGACAGAAGGCGTATGACCACGTAAGCCACTGCATAGTGCAGCGAGATTACGTGGCGTCAAACGTGCTATGCAGCATAACATGTTTAGTCAGCTTTTCTGACATGTGACAAACGTGCTATGGAGCATAGCATGTTACATGTGTCATAAAATAATTTAAATTAATATAGACAGAATTAAACTAAAATAATTAACAAACATAAATTACATTTAGTTCGTTAATACTCTTAAATTAAATTACATGACTTAACAGTTCAAAAAAAATTAACATAACTTAAACTAAATTAAATGAAATTAATTAACACTTCTAAAAATAATTAATTAATAGTTATAAAATAATTTAAATTAATTATTTTAGTTTAATTCAGTCTATATTACTTTAAATTATTTTATAAATATTAATTAATTATTTTTAGGAGTATTAATTAATTTAATTTAATTTAGTTTAAGTTATGTTAATTTTTTTTGAACTTTTAAGTAATTTAATTAAGGAGCGTTAATGAATTAAATGTAATTTATTTTTGTTAATTATTTTAATTTAATTCAGTCTATATTAATTTAAATTATTTTATAACTATTAATTATTATTTTTAGGAGTGTTAATTAATTTCATTTCATTTAGTTTAAGTTATGTTAAAAAAAAATTGAACCGTTAAATAATGTAATTTAATTTAGGAGTGTTAATGAATTAAATTTAATTTATGTTTGATAATTATTTTAGTTTAATTCAGTCTATATTAATTTAAATTATTTTATGACACACATGCAACATACTATGCTCCAGCACATTTGCCATATGTCAGAAAAGCTGACTAAACATGCTTTGTTACGTTTGACGCCACGTAATCTCACTGCACTGTACAGTAGCTTATGTGACCATATGCCTTCTGTCACGTGTTCACACTTAACTCGTCAAGTGTTATAGTGAGTTAGATGACGTAATAATTTGAAAATAATTTTACGCAGCATTTAGGTAATTTTTTGCAAAAAATACG
This sequence comes from Gastrolobium bilobum, assembly GCF_033153095.1. NCBI lineage: Eukaryota > Viridiplantae > Streptophyta > Magnoliopsida > Fabales > Fabaceae > Gastrolobium > Gastrolobium bilobum. Next base: position 8,317 of record NW_026895915.1, on the reverse strand, counting down.
ACACTTTGATCGTTTTCCCCTGACTCAGTAACTCCTCCTAGGTAACATTGCAAATTATCTTAATTTCTACCTCAAGACCAGTTCACTACAGGTGAATCACTTTCCTAGTCAAGTAAAGAAAATTCAAACAATTGGCAGAAAGATCATCTTCTGCAGTAAAATCTTCTATACTTTTATTTTATTTGCCTGGTACTTAAATGTTGAATCCACTTCAGCAAGCTTTTTTCAACTCGATGATACCTTATTATTATATATGAGATTGACGTTACTACTGAAGTTCAATAATTGAGGTCGCGAAATTAGAATGAACTTATCGCAGCAAACATATGTGACGAAGCTGTTCATGTTTACGTCAACTCTAACCGATTATAAAAATCACAAAATGAACTGTAAAACATATACCCCGCTCCAGGGCAGGCTCAGGAGATGTGACATAACTTCTGTGCAAAAATATAGCGTCAATTAAATAAGGATTTTTTATATTACACTATATGTAACTTTGACTTTTTATATACAAAATTTTAAGGATACAAAGCTATAACGACTTGGCAATCTTTTAAAGGTCCAAAAATTGAGATCGCAAAATAGAATAATACAACAAGTGGCTGAAATTAAAAAAAAAATATATATATATATATATATATTTCATTTTTTCTACTGTTAATGTAGATAAGTCTGTCAATGTAGATAAGTTATCTACATTGAGTCCAAAATAATGTTATTTTGGAGCAAAAATTAAGGTATTTTTATAATTATAATTTATTTCAGCGTTATAATAGTCTTTTTCATTATAATTTTTTAATTTTTCAACGCAAAACGATGTTGTTTTGAAAGTGAATATAGATAACTTATCTGCATTTACTGTAAAAAAAAAAAAAAAACATTAAAGCCTCACACACACACACATATATATATATATATATTAGGGATGAATGTTTCTCATATTGTAAGAGATAACTTTATTCCCTACACACATGTTAGGTATCATTTATATCATGCCTTTGGGACCAAAAGTATACTAATATTGATGAATATGGTTAAAGACATGGTGTATATTATTAAATGCAAAAATCTTTGGAGTTTCTCATGTTTGAAATGATAGTGACCTAAAATTATATTGGTTTCAGGTTTAAATTGCTATTATGGAGCATTGGAGCAATGGTTAAGCTAGAAGGACTTAAAGCTATAAATGAAGAGCAATCATTTAGTGAAAATCTTATTGAATCTATTTTTCGGCCAATTTTTTGTATTGAAGATGAAGGATTTGTGTAACACCCCGTATATATCCGGTTTGTTATCATATCATCGTATTAAGCCACGCTTAATTTAAAAATGCGGAATATCTTTTTCTTTTCAATTATGACGTCATTATCATTACCAAGTTGAATTACTTAATTCATTTCCAAAACATTGCCTGTATGTGATTGCAAAAGACAACTAACTGAAATACCTCAATATATATAAATAACAGTGAGTATCTAAAATCATGAAACTACAACACGTAGTCAGGACATAATCCTGATACATTATTACAACTCGAATCTAAAATAAGACATAGTCAAACCATGTGGCATGGACAATCCCCATGCTCACCAAATAAGGCAACAAGCCCAACATAGTCTCAACAACAGCAACATAATAATACAGCTAACAGCAAAATAGCAATAGACATATCCAACATCCAAGCATAATCATCATAAAGCAGAAATATCAGCTAAGCTCCGGCCTCTTGCCGCTGGAGGTCTCAACCCCTGCATTACCTGAACCTGAAATGGTGCCCCAAACGTGGGGTGAGATCTCTAAACAGAAATCTCAGTAAGACAAAGGGTCCTCAAGAATTTTTCACCCCAAGCTCACTTACATGTGCAATATAAGTTCAAAAACAGTTTAACAATATAAGTTCCAAAACTCAATGCAGTGCAACAGATATTCATCTCATGTGTGTTATAACTATTCTATTGGCCAGAGAAATGCAGGACGTACGTCTACAACCCCACAATAAGTACAAGGAACACCGCTTGCACTTCACCCACAACCTCACCATCTTGTATGTCTCCACATACTCAGGCTTACCGTATAGGTGGAACACCACATGCATATTATATAGGCACTCACATATAACAGCTCAATAGCATTTATCAAAACAATACATGAAAACAACATCATGCATATAAACCATCCCCCCATGGGACATAGTGGAACCAACAATGGCTAAACTGAGGACACGAAAGCTTACCTTGCAAGCTAACTATCCAATGCCAAGAGTCCAACCAATCTCAAAGCCCAAACACAGCAGAATCACAATCTGTTTTGGACCAGCAATCATATCAATATACAAGCATACAAGCATATGACATAAAGACAACGTCTTTCCTTTACTTTTCACGTCTTAAGGCTTCTCATAAAGCCACAAGCCCTTAATCACTTGATTCTGACTTAGATTAATCATTACAGAAGTCCTACTTCATCAAACTAGGGTCCACAAACCCATCACAACATTCTGTATGAACAGTGCAGCTACTGTTCTTCGAAAACTCAGAATATCCGGGGGTATATCCGGATATCAATATCCGGGTATCTGGCTGGCAATATCCAGATATTCAGAACCCCATATCCGGATATCTATATCCAGATATCAATATGCAGATATTTCTAACCCAATATCCGGATATTTCGTGGCAGAACTCAGATTCTGCATTTCGCGAGATATCAATCCAAAGGTTCAACTTTTACCAATTCAAAACGTTAAAGCATGCATCTTTAAGCTCAATTAGGTTCATACTCAGGTTGGTTACTTGTTTATCTCATTAGACATACCAAGACTCCACTTTTAAACATTAAAACTCATGATCAAGGTTGCCAACACTTACCCAAGGCTCAAACTCAGAAAAAGGTTGCTCTTGGAGCTCACTAAGCAGCTCCCTTAGTTCTGACTCTAAGTGCCCGCGAAAATGGCACCTAAGAAGGTTCTTTCTCTTCAAAGGTAGCTTCTTGGAGCACCAAGCACCAAGAATAAGACACCACCACCCCAAAACCAGAAACTCAGCCCCTCACACCTCACAAGGCAGTGCCAAAACTCATAAAAGATGCACCCTCCCCACTCACAATACACTACACTAAGTGTTTGATGAAGAAACTAAGAAGAAAGAGGTTTTCTTGGCTCTCAAAGTGATGAAGAAGAAGGGGAACAACAATGGAACAGTGAATAGAGAGCTGGTCAGCCACCCTTTCACGTAGGAGTTATAAGGTGCCTAGGGTTTTGGGTCAAACTTGCGTATATATAGTGTTTTAAGAATTAAACACACAGTATTAGCACTAATTGCTACGCTTAGTATTTTAATCCCAAACTTTGGAATCTGAACCTACTCAATTTTACAAGATTTATCATATTTTTATTATATTTTTTGCAGCACCTTTCTGGTACGCGCTTTTCCATAACCAGTATCAGTTCTGGCACCAATTTTCATTATTTTAACTTGAAACTTGTTTTTCAAGTCCTACATATTATTCTAGGACTATTCATGCACTTTTTATAATTTTCTGGGATACTTCATCGATACGTATTTATACCGAGTAGTAGAACCGGTATCTGCACTTTTCGTCCGAAAAGCGACTTTCATCATTATTAATCACTTATCATAATTATCTAAGCCTCATAATAATTATTAGGGTCAATTATGGAATCATTTCCTAATTTCACATAATTAATTAATTAACTTCCTTAATTAACGGTGCGGGTTCTTACAATTTGGATCTTGTGTTCTTCATAGAAGTTGTATATCTCTCTTTTATATTTCCAACGAGACCAAGATCACATTAATTAATTGAATGAGTATAGCTCAGGTTATGCCCAAAATACCAAATCATATTTTTGTTGTCTGTTGCAGGCGAATTTGCTCGTTTCAGCGAGCAAGTTAACAAGTACATCATATTTGCTCGCTTCAAAGAGAAAACTTAGCGAGCAGCGTCATCATTTTTTAAGGCCCATGGATCTTCTGTTATAATAGATACCCTTCAGGGTTTTTCTAATCATAAAAGATATATCCACCACTTCGTCATGGATACCAATTATTTCGTTCTTTTATGCTTTTTTTATTTTATTTTTTTATCTGTTTTCTTATTTTTTTTATTATGTCAGGCTAGATTTCTTTGTAGTTAGTATTAGATTGAACCAATAGACTCCTAGTTTTATTTATTCATTTTCTGTAATTTGATATTCAATTCTATGTTATGCAATTAATCTTTTTTCCATTCCTAGCTTTGTTTATGAACTAATCACTCATAAATGAACACATGAATCTTGCATTACAATAGAAATGTTGGTATACGATTTCGATTGGTTAATTGTTAGGTTTTGCTTGATCTAGGAATAGACTTGTGAAATCTATGACTTTTAATTCTTATTCTTAATGCTTTCTCTAGGAGAGATCGCTAAGGAATTAAAACTTTGAATAGGGTAAAAGATTGAACCACCAAGGATTGAGGTTTAATTAATTAAGAAAGAATTATCAATAACATGAACTGAATATTTGTTATAGAAAAGAGTAGATTCATTAGGAAGACACATCGAGAAAATCAACACCCTAGCTACGCTTTAAATTATTGGTTTTAATCCATTCTTTATTGTGAGTTCTTGATTCTTGATTTTGATATTCAGTTTGATAGTTTAGTTTGCGTTTTTATATTTGAATCATAATCACAAAAAGCCTTACGGTCGATCCAACTTTGGTCGTGCAGATAAATTATTGCTTGATAGATTAATTCCCATGAGAACGATATCTTACTTATCACTTTATTACTTGTATGACCGTTATACTTGCCGAAGTGTCAATAACACATATAAAGTGTGTGGGACCCATGTGGGGTCATGTGAAGAAAAGAAAGAAAAAAAAATGAGCCCCACACACTTTTGTGTGTATATGAAATAAAGTTGTCTCCTACAACATGAAAAACATCAATCCCTATATAATAATTGGTAGGTAATTGAGTGTCCGTAGTAATCTTTTTTTTTAAAATAAAAAAACCCGTTATTGTAGATGTGAGATATTAGATGAGTTTAAAACCTTCATTTTGTGATCCGTCCCGAATTAGACTAGTCGCGAAGCGATGAATCGATTGTAATATCTCAAAAAAAAATTTATCTTATTTTAGAGAAAGGTGGATTAGCAACTATTAAAGAAGATATTCGTTGTTTACATTGACAGAAACTCTTCTAAGATTATTTGATTGAAACTCTTATTTAAGATTGTCTCATTTACCCCAACTTTGTCAAAAGGTAGTGAATTTGGTAACTGGAAACTCTTGGTTGGGTCCCTTTAAGTGCTTCGTCAAGAGTTAGATTAGTATCAGAAAGTCTTTTGAAATAATTAGAAATAATTTTCTTATGTTGTAGGAAAATGCTTATCTTATGTTGTAGAAACAAGATTGCAAGTGGGACCCATATGTAAGAGGAGAGAGAAAAAAAAGAAATGGGACCCACCTAGCTTTTGTGTGTGTAGGAAATGTAGTTATCTTATGTAAAAGTAGATAAATAAAAGATAGCTACCTAACCCCTCAAAATGTCACAAACTATTATAACCCCATAAATAATGATACATCATTTTTACATCTTAAAGAAAAAAACAATTTTTTGACCTTGTGCCTAATAGTTAAAGATTATGAGATAGTTGATGTTTAACATTGTACTGGAGCATTTTTTCCCAAGTGAAGAGTTTGATATTTGATACGCTTTTGGCTTTCAGTATTTCAGTCTAAGATGATCTTGGGCCTAGGCCTAAAATTCACACAAAAATGGCTGGAAAGGGAATCTATTTCTGGAATTATAGCTATCTGGTTAATGGTATTCACTAAGTCCCCCAAGATGACCGTACTAATAGGTCTTGAGGGTATCCAGTGTTGAAAACGTGCAACCTCTATTATATTGTCAAGGATTGACTTATGAAACATATTTTACAATGTGCATGCTGCATATGCATTTAAAGTCAGCATAAACTTTGCAAAAATATCTTCACACTGAAGATATGCTATACCATTGTGTTACATCTAATTAAATCAGGACATAGTTGCTAGAAAACAGATATGTGTCCTTTTAATTTTTAATTTCATCTGTCTTTGAAAAAGGAGAATTATCCCAACGTTTTTTTCCATCAGTTCATTTTATGAACCTCCATAAATCTTATTCCCATCATAATTAGGTCAAGAAGAAGCATTTTAATGCACAAATAGTCTTAAAACTTCTGAGTATGGAAGAACATCTTATCTCGAAATTCTTACTATACTGAGAAGTTTCAGAGGCAGAATTCCATTCACTAATTAATTCTTTAATAAATGAGCTAAGGGTCCTAAATTTCCCTTAGCATATGGTGAAGGTGACACATACCTCATTAGCAGACAAACTTGAAAATTTGATTGGTTTTTAGAAGAAACTCTTGCACGCATTAACTTTTAACTAAGGTTTTGTGCAGCTGTTGAGATTACGAACGAACTTTATTTTAATAATTCCCTTGCTTTGAGGGATTTAGAGTCATTGAAATTCATACAAAATTCCAACCATATACTTGGCAAATAATGAATGAATATGCAAGATGCAGCCCCAGAAGAAATTGGATTTTTACCTAATATGGACCCAACATCAAGATCACAAGTCTCAACCATAGCCATAGCTTGTCTCGTTGGACTATTTCTATGGGTGCCAATAGGTATGTGCTAAATATCAAAAGCGTAGGCCATTTAAAGCAAGAAACAGAGTTTTGGAAGAAAAGAGTTTTTTATTGAGTGAAAGCTTCACAAGCAAGAGGGCCAAGCCACCCTCCTTAAGTCCAAGTTTCCAAAACGGCAACTTGGGAAGACTTTGTAATTGAGCATTTTATTGCCTTTTCAAGCTGCAGTTCCTTTGATAGTTCCAAATGCTGGCTTTTTTTATTTGTGATCACTCCCCTCAAGTCAATGTTACACGTAGACAGAGAGAAAAGGAACAAGTGGGGTGTGTGTTCAATTTAATTGAATGAAAATCTGACAAAACTGCTGATGTTTCTGACATGCTAGTTGCAGACACACATGAAAATAAACAAACTGAGCTTCAAGAGAAACCATTTGGTTTGATTGATCATCATCATAAAGCAAAATTCAATTGGACAAAACTGAATAGATATTAAGATAACAAAAGCCTCATGCTGAAAAATGAGTAAATATATACGCCAACAATCTCTTATATACATTAAAATTTAGAATCAGAGAGCCAAAAAAATTTAGTCCCCCTAAGGATCTAATCTCGTTGGGCTAGATATCTGATTGTAAACCTTGCATCTCTTCTATCAATAAAACAAAATAGTTGAAGTAGAAAAGGAAGGAAACAAATGGGAAAAATCATGCAAAAGGGACATCTTATTCAACTCAATTCTGAGGTGTGGCATCCACTACTGCGTTATGCCTTTTTGAAGGGCCTGAAGGTGGTGTTGGCATCCCTTTGGGGAAGAAGTTGAAAACCATGCCTTTGTATGGAAAACCAAGTTGGTGCTTTCGCCAGAGAAGTTGTGTGCCATTGTTCAGCCTCATAGTTGCTCCTGTCCTTATTGCAGTGCATGAACCAACAAGAAGCAAGTAAACAAAGAGAAGAACTAGAGAAAAGGCTTTGCATGAAAGTTGCAAGGATTTAGGATAATGAGAATTGGCCATGGAAGGAATAAGTATGTTTGCTTTAACAAATTTATAGATTAGCTTGCTTGTTTTGCAGGAAGAGGTTTAATAAGGAAGATGTTGAGTTTTTCAGTGGACAAATTTTCACTTTGAGAATGGTTTTATGTGTGATTTGCATCAGGAACAATGAAAAATGTAGGCTATTGGGTTTGTAATGAAGAGTAGGAAACGCTAACAAGAAAAGTGAGACGCACGCTAAAGAAACTATTGAATTTTGAATGTCAACGTTTGAAAAAACAAAGAAGTGTGAGTATTTGGTGCCGGCTATGCTTTGACTTCGGAGCTCAAATTTATTACTTTTAAAATATTCCTATCGATTCATTGCTTCGCAACTAATTCGATTCGGGGCGGGTCTAAGATTAAGGCTTTAAACCTCTCCTAAAGGTGGTACTGGAGAGATTCGAACACATGCTCTCACCCCATCTGCTTAGCTCCCATGCGCCAATTGAACTACCACCATTTGGTCAAATTTATTACTTTAGGTGTATGAAAATGTCTTATTTCTGAGTGATTTCCCAAGAAAACATACCAAAGCGTGTGATTGTGAAAAATTGAAAACTATAGCACATGTTTGAATCACCCCACAACAATTCAACGAGGATTGTATGTTATGCAAAAAGGT
>NW_026895914.1:0-100292 GCF_033153095.1 Gastrolobium bilobum | reverse complement strand
TTTTTTTTAAATTGAATACAACAATAATAATTTAGTTTTCTTCGTCATTTTTTTGTACTTTATTATTTAATTGTACATTTATCTACGTATTCATAAAATAATTACTTTATTTTATCAGTAGATTTTTAATTTATTAGTTTTATAATTATATTTAAAAATCAACCGATAATATAAAATTAAAATTTTCGAGTTAAAATTAATTTCATATAACAATAGGATTATATTATTATAAGAGCATGAAAAAGTCATCTATATCTATATATTAAAAGGGAGTGTCATTCTTTGGCAAGTTTGCTGACGTGTCACTCTCTCCTTCAATTTCAAGTTTGTGTTCACACTATAAACCATTTAAAATCTTTCTTGCTTTAGTAAATTTGTACAATTCGAAATTTAAACTTTATTAGGTGGGAAATGAGTTCAGCATTAATTGTTGGCAGACATTTATATTAATATCCCACTACTTTTTTAAAATTCGAATTTCAAATTTGATATAGTGGGAATGGGAAAAGAGTTGAACATTTTTTGGGGGCAAACACATCATTTAAAATCCCATTACTTTCTACATTGGAATTGGAAAGTGTATTATTGGAATTGGAAAGTGTATTATTATCTTTAAAAAAAAAACTTTAAGAAAGCCTTTAATTGCGTGTATAAATAGGATCAGACACTGCTCTCTCTTTTAATATTTACTTTTTATTCACATTTGAAATTACTTTCAATTTTTTATCTTTTAGTAACTTTTCAAGTTTAAATATTTAACTTGATAGGTGGGAAATTGTCAAATTCGAATTTGAAACTTGATAGATATTATAAGAACCTGCCAGAAACATTGGAATTTTAAAAGTGTCTATAAGTTTAATACAAAAATCAATGTATTGCATCTTTTGAGCGCAGGTTAATTGAATTGATTTATGAGTGCAGGTTAATTAAAGCATTCATGCATATAAGCACATACTTCAAGTAGTTGCATATTTTACTATCAACTATTTAATTACACTTGAAAATGAAATAACAGTACCTCATTTTCAATGACAGGCAGTCACCCTCATTTGCACAATTTGAAATTTAAACTTCATTAGGTGGGAAGTGAGTTCAGCATTAATTGTTTGCAGACATTTGTATTAATATCTCACTTTTTAAAAAAAAAATCATTTTAATCTTGCTATAGGTGGGAAATTTCGAATTTTAAACTTGTTACAGGTAGAAAAAGAGTTTAACAACTGTACTGTGGCAGACAAATGTACTAATATCCCACTACTTTTTAAATATTCGAATTTTAAACAAGATATAGGTGGGGAAATACTTCAACATTTTTTAGTGGTAGACAACTGTATTAAATTTTTACTATTTTCTACATGAGAATTGTTAACCCTCATTCTAAAAAACATTGAATGCTTTTTTCCATATTTATAAAAAAACTAAAAGACCTAAAGAAAAGAGTTCAGCATTAATTAGTGGCAGACATATGCATTAATATCTCACATCTTTTTTAAATTTAAAATTTGAAGTTGATATAGGTGGGAAAAGAATTTAACATCTTTTAGTGGGAGACAGCTGTATTAAATTTCCACTATTTTCTACATGGTAATTGTTAACCCTCATTTTAAAAAATATTTAATATTTTTTTCAATATTTATCGAAAAACCAAAAGACCCAACATTAATTAGTGGTAGATAGGTTCATTAATATCCCACTTTTTTTTTTTATATTTCGAAATTTGAAGTTGATATAGGTGGAAAAATAATTTAACATTTTTAAGTGGGAAACAACTGTATTAAATTTTCTCTATTTTCTACATGGGAATTGTTAACCCTCATTTTAAAAAACATTTAATATTTTTATCATATTTATCGAAAAACCAAAAGACCCATAGAAAAGAGATAAGCATTAATTAGTGGCAGACATGTGCATTAATATCCCACTTCTTTGAAAAGGCAAAGAATGTCATTAGTCGTGTCATTAAAGTAAATGCATTAAAAAACGAGATGATTAAAAAATGATGATGGTAAAAAAAAATTGGAATTTGAATGCTATTAATGATAACCTTCTGTAACATTTGAAATTTTAGTTTTTGATTATTTTTTTAAAAAAAAAACTAAACAAACAAATTGAATTTTATTTTAAATCCATTAATGTAGGTCATTCGCTCATGCCATTCAAGTAATTAAATGCATTAAAATTGAGGTGATTAAAAAATAAGGATAGCCAAAAACGTTTGAAATTTTAATGCTATTAATGATGGCCTTCTGTATCATTGGATTTTTAATTTTTAATAAAAAAAACCTAAACAAACAAATAGAAAATTTATTATTATGTCTATTGGATGGAAAAATATTTAATATTTAAAATTCAAATTTTTTAAATTTGAAGTTTTAACTTGATAGGTGGGAAAAGAATTCAGCATTTAATATTTCTCTAATGAAAAAAAAAAATATGTATATAATAAATAAAAATTTAAATAGTTTATAAATTAAACAAAAAATGTTTAAAATTAATAAAAATTTATTTATAGTTGATAAAAAAAATTTGATTTTGAAATATAAATGAAAAAAATAAGAAATTGCATATTCACAATTTAAAATAAATTAAATTAAAAATTTAACTTAAAAAAATAATACAAATATAGAAAAACGTTATCGTACAATTATTTTTTTTTAATTTTTTTTAACATAAAAGTTTTAAATAAATATATATGTATAACGAATGTTAAAAAAATAAAAATTATAAATCAAAAGAAAAAACATTAATTTTTAAAAAAATATGTATATTTAATACAAAAGAATTTAAATTTTATAACTAAATAAAAAAATGATATCTATCATATATTAAAACAAATTATAAAAATTTAATTACCATAAAAACGAATGATCATTCAGTGAGCAATGGCCATCCAACTCCTGCATCGTAAAAAGATATTTGCAATTAAGTATTTTATAGACTATTTTAATATTTCTCACTAATTTCTGTATGAGAAATTATTAAACCTATTAATAATATTAAGATTGTGTTTATTGGGTGAGAAAATATTTAATATTTAAAATTCAAATTTTTAAATTTGTTTTTTAAACTTGATAGGTGGAAAAAGAATATAAAGCAAAAATTGAAATTATCAGAAATTTGATTAAACAAAGTATAAAGCAAATAAATGAATACACATGTAAAATATTTAATAAAATATAAGTTCCTAAAATTAAAATTTAATAAACAGAGGTATAAAGGAAATAAATTTCTGATGTATTACTCATTATATCTTACGTTATAATAATTTGTGACATTATTTATAAAATGTTTACTGTCTAACATATACGTCTTTGTGTGGGTAAGATCATTGGATTTACTGCTAATATAAAATGTTGACAGTTAGAAGTGGCAAAATGAGCTTGGTTAAAAATGTCGGCCTACCTTGCCTGCCAACACATTTTTATTTTTATTTATTGTTTAACAAACCCTGCTTTGTGTGGCTGGTCGTTAGATTTACTACTATTAAATATTTCAGAAACAAGCATCTAAACAAAATGAACAATCAGATTGTGATAAATGAAAATAAGGAAACTAATTTCAAAATAATCTAAGAAAATAGAAGAGTGTTAATAACAAGTTATGAAAATAACTTAATCCCAATGTACGAAGTGTTTGTTAGAATAATAAACGTACTAACTCAAATATTTGTCAACTCTTCATCTAATATATATGTCACAAATACATACACCTCAAGAAATCAATTTAAAGGCAAATATAGAAAACATATATAGATAGTAATTTAGACGCAACTTTGAGAATCTTTTTTTGTGGATAAATATGGAAAACATATATAGTTGGTATAAAATGCTAATAATTAGAGGTGGCAAAATGGGCTCGACCTAGAGGGCTGGCCCACCCCACCCGGAAACACGTTTTCATATTTTTAACCAAATTATTGTTGGTAGAGATGAAGTATTATTGAGATTAAATACAATGCATTAAATATATGGTTATATATATATATATATATATATATATATATATATATATATATATATATATATTCTAATTTTATGAATAATTATATTTTATTTATGCAATTCAGCTAATAAACGGTCTTTTGATATTACCGCATAACTTCAACTATGAAATGTTTGTTAGACTATTAAACGTACTAACTCAAATATTTTTCAACTCTTCATCTAATATATGTCATAACTACAGAAAACATAGATGCATAGCAATCTAGACACAAGTATAAGAATCTTTTTTTGTGGATAAATATGAAAACTTATTACATGCTGATATAAAATGTTAATAGTTAGAGGTAGCAAAATTGGCTCGGCCCGGAGGGCCGGCTCACCCCGCGCAGCAGCATTTTTTTCATATTTTTAACCAAATTGTTGTTGGTAGAGCTGAAGTATTATGGAGATTAAATACAATGCTTTAAATATATGGTTATATATATATATATATATATATATATATATATATATATATTCTAATTTTATGAATAATTATTTTTTATTTATGCAATTAAGCTAATAAATGGTCCTTTGATATTACCACATAACTTCAACTGTGAAATGTTTGTTAGACTATTAAACATACTAACTCAAATATTTGTCATCTCTTCATCTAATATATATGTCACAAATACACACACCTCAGGAAATCGATTTAAAGGCAAATATAGAAAACATATATAGATAGTAATTTAGACGTAACTATTAGAACTTTTTTTTTATGGATATATATGGAAAACATATATAGCTGATATAAAATGTAGAAAGTTATAGGTGGAAAAATGGACTTGGCCCAGATGGCCGACCGACCCCACCCGGCAACACGTTTTCATATTTTTAACCAAATTATTGTTGGTAGAGTTGAAGTACTATTGAGATTAAATACATTGCGTTAAATATATGGTTATATATATATATTCTAATTTTACGAATAATTATTTTTTATTTATGCAATTCAGCTAAGAACCTTTTTGTGAGGATAAATATGAAAATCTATTACATGCTGATATAAAATGCTGATAGTTAGAGGTCAACCATCCTGCCCACTAACACTTTTTTTCCCTTATATCTATTGTTTAACAAACCTATTTTTGTGTGGCTAAGGTAATTGGATTTATTGCTGTAAATATTTCAGAAACAAACATCTAAATAAAATGAACAATTAGATTGTGATTAACGAAAATCCATCTAAACAAATTGAACAATCAGCACAACATTTTAAAAAAATTTCTTCATGTATATTAATTGATTTTATTTTGTAGCAAATTTTGTGTATAGATGAATCATCGAGACAAGATCATATTGAAAAATAATATTGATGAACTGGTTCATTGATGGCTATATTTGAAGATTGAATTATTGAGTACATAACTATATTTGATTTACATAATAATCGATGTCTCAGAATTGCAGAGTTTTGTTTTTGGTTTATGCTTACAAAGTTCTGTGTGAATGCCATAATTTTTTCAACTTCAAAAATAGCACAATATAACAAAACAATTATTTTTTATTTCAGATATTTCTCAAGTAACAGGTTTACATTTTTGTTTTTTGTTCCTACATGTCTATACCTCCACCATCGAAGATATATCCAACATCAAACTTACTTGCAAAGAATTTATTCGGCTTGCAGAAAATGATTACGTGTATGAAAATGCTTCGATAGACAAGTTTGAATCGGGTCCATTGGAATGAATTACCAATAAAAAAAAATTATTCATCAAATACTCGATAATTATGAGCATGAAAATCGACCAGTGTACAAAGGAAAAATGTACGAGATTTTCTTCAATCAATAGTAAAAGTTCAAAAGAGAACGACAATTATTTTTCTTAAAATAATGCAGGGAAAGTGACAACCCTGACATTTTGTACCGTGAAGGATTGGTTAGTTATTTCAAAAAAAATTCCAGTTCAAAGACGCAAGTGTTGGCTCTTGAACCCTTGAAGACTGCAACACTGAAAGGTCATAGTGAGCAAGTATATTTATTGCATGTTGTTGATGTATGGTGAAGATCAAAATCAAAGAAATTTTGGATTTGAAATTTTTCGTTCCCTGAATAAGACAAACAATTTACAACAATTTAGACAGCGGGTGAAATGTTTTATCCGAAGCTTGTGGGGGCGTAAAGAAATTGTTTGAAACCATAACTCACATTTCTTTTGGGTAATTATCTAATTTGTTCCCAAATCAATGCATTTGTAGAACACATTTTTTATATCAAAATGAAAGGAACTTAAGAAATAAAGCAAAAAAGCTTTTATTATCTATATTATTATTAAAATAAAATTTTTATACAAAATGTGGATACTTGATTTTTGACTATAAAAGGATGAATACCTTGAGTGTGCTGTGATAAATATATATATTTTACTATAATGCTATACAATCGCTTGGTGATAGTAAAAATGGAACGTAACTCTGTTTTTCTAGTTCGATAAGTTTTTTTCCGACAAACCGACCGATTTTTTTTTTTTTCTGATAGTATTACTTTTGGGTGTTAACATATTAGTGTAACTTATTTATTGAGTTTTTTCCTTCTGTATCGCAGAGTAGACACAAGGAACAGAAATCACATAGCAAATGGCATATTTGGTAAGTGTTGATCTTTTAACTCCATATGTGCTTGGTGTTATTGTTACTTTGAGTGGTATGCATTATTCTTTTTATATCCCTTCCTCATGTTAACATGGTGTATTATGATATTTTAGTATGAAAAAATAATTGATCCCTCTGAATAGCAGATCTTTGTTTGTGGTTGATATTTACAAAGTTCTGTGTCAATGTCGTAGTTTTTCCACCTGAAATATAGAGCAAAATAGCAACACAATTTTTTTTGTAGGTATAAGATTGGCAGTGCGATTAACCAACCACGACGAACGACCAAAATTTTGATCTTTTTTCCCCGTGCATCGCACGGGTAATACACTAGTATTGTTAAATGAACAATATTCATTGAGCATAGAATAAGAAAAAAACAAAACAGCTTCCTGTGTGCGCTCGGTGTATTAAACATATAAATGGTAATAAGCGCAAATAAATAAATGCGGAACAGGGTAATCGATTACCACGCGGACAGAACACGAAAACTACAGAATTTTCTGCATAATCCGCGGGTTCCATGGCTTCCAAGGGTTCAAGGTCCAATTTTTATCAAAATAGCAGTTCAACTTACATGCTTAAACATCATTATACCATATTTTACATGCATCTTTAATATTTCCACACTCTACTTCACAAACTAACTCATTTTCAAGAAACTACACAGGAAATGACTTGTAGTTACCTAGGAACCTTTGAAATCAGAAAAATGGGGAAGCTTTGAGGACTTTGAAGGTGCTCCAAGCCACTGACTTGGTGGTGCACGAAAATTCCACACCAAGGTAGGTTCTTTCTTCACAAAGATTGGTTCTTGAAGCTTCAATGGAGGTGAAACAAGCTTTCACTTCCACAACAATGGAGGCAGCCCTTTAATGCCCCAATATAGAGCCCCTAACCTCATAAGAACACTCTTTCTACTCCACCAATGCTTGCTAACAAGTATGCACAATGATGGAAGATGATATTCAAGAATAAAGGTGAAGTCTTGGGAGTGTATGTGAAGAAAAACTCAATATTTCAAATGGAGTAGAATGAGGCAGCCAAAAGCTACGTAAGAATTGTGGAATTCTGACCTAGGTTAATGTGCCCAACTATTTATAGTGGCACATCATTAAACACCCAATATTAGTTCTAATAGTTCCACTAATCATTTTTCTACAAAATTTAATATTCTGAACCTAGACATTTTTCTAAGAATTATCACATTTTTCTTATAATTTTTCACAACACTTACCGATACACGTTTTATACCTAGCCGGTATTAGTTCGGACATCACCGCTCATTATCTTTACTTAAAAATTGATATCCTTGACCTAGATATTTTTCTAGAAATATTTGTATTTTTCTTACAATTTTTCGGAATACTTTTTCGGTACACATTTATACCGTAAAACAGAACCGGTATCTGCACTTTTCATCAGAAAAATGATTTAAGCGTTATTCGACCTTCTCGATAATTATTCTAATCTTTCTATATTTAACCAAGGTCAATTATGAAATTATTTCTTAAATTCATAATTAACTTACTTAAATTCCTAATTTAACGGTGTGTGTTCTTACAATTACAGAATAAAAAAAGTCTTTTGAAATAGGTAAAAAGAAAATATGATATTGCCCCAATTTTTGTTTTGAGTATTATTCCTCCAGTCAACTCATTGGACAAAATTTCTCAAAGACACATCAAACTTATCCGTTAAAATGAAGAATTTGTTATGACTTGCAAAAGCAAAACAAGAACATTTTGGTAAGCATGCTAAGTTGCACTCCATATAATTCTCTCGTACAGAAGATTCTGGGTTCAGTGGACAGTGTATTTGATGGACCTTGCGAGATAATGTCACACAAATACCCTGCGAGGGAGCGAAACTCTATACTCACTGTTCTTCACTTTTTCCTTGCTTTAAACAACATAGATTACACTTATTTATAGCTATATCAACTTGAAAAGTATAATTGTATTATGTGAAAATTGTGTATTACAAATATACAAAAGTTCTTTGTTTATAGAGACTGAATGACCTAATGGGCTAAGCCCAAAGAATATTCTAGAAAGAAAAATAAATAAATACAATTATTTACAATAGTCCCCCTCAAGTTGAGGAATAGATATTTATCATTCTCAACTTGCTAGTAAACTCTTGAAATTTATCTGAGAGAAGTCTCTTCGTCAGAATATCAGCTAATTTACGCCTAGAAGGAATGTATGGAGTGTCGATCAACCCGCTACCTAGTTTCTCTTTGATGAAATGACGATCGACCTTAATATGCTTAGTTCGATCATATTGAACTGAAGTATGAACTATACAAATGGCTGACGTATTATCATAAAGTAGCTTCATAGGTCCTTCATATCTTTTTTTAAGATCATCAAGTATAATCTTAAACCACAATAATTCACAAAAATCTTGATCCATAGCTCAAAATTCAGCTCTACACTTGACATGGCAACCACATCTTGTTTCTTACTCCTCCATGTCACTAAGTTACCACAAAGAAACATACAATAACCAGTGGTAGATCGACGGTCAGTCACATATTTAGCATAATCAGCATGAGTATAAACTTCTAAAGAGAGATTGCCATCATGCCTGAATAATAGTCCTTTACCAGGAGTGGCTTTAAGGTACTGAAGAATTTTCTCCACTGCCTGCAAGTATTTTTCTTTTGGATTATGCATGAACTGACTCACAATACTAACTGCATAAGTTAGGTATGGTCTAGTATGAATCAAATATATCAGTCTACCAACTAGCCGTTGATATTGTCCTTTATCAACTGGAGGACGCTCTACTTCATAACCAATATTGTGATTTTGCTCAATAGGAGTACTAGAGGGTTTACACCCAAGTTTTCCTGCTTCTTTAAGAAGATCAAGGACATATGTCCTCTGACTGATAAAAATTCCTTCCTTTGAATGAGCTACCTCTATCCTTAGAAAATATTTCAATCTCCCAAGGTTTTTAATCTCAAAATCATAGGCTAGTCGTGCTTGTAGAACATGTCTCTCCACAATATCATCCTTTATTATAATAATGTCATCAACATACACAAGAAGCATAGTAAGCTTCCCATCTTGGGAGTGCTTATAGAAAAATGTGTGGTCTCCTTGACTTTGTTTGTAACCAAAGGTCATCATAACCTTAGTAAACCTCCCAAACCAGGCACGGGGAGACTGTTTCAATCCATACAAGGCCTTCTTCAACCTACAAACTTTATTTTCTCCATCCATATAGTCAAAACCAGGCGGGATTTCCATGTAAACCTCTTCTTCTAACTCACCATTAAGGAAAGCACTCTTCACATTAAATTAATTTATTTCCAGTTGTAATGGGCAGCAATGGACAATAAGGCTCTCGCAGTATTTATCTTTGCAATTGGGGCTAAAGTTTCTTCAAAATCAATACCAGAGGTCTAACTGTAGCATTTGGCGACTAACCCAGCCTTATATCTCTCAAGAGTACCATCAGAATTATATTTTAGGGCATAAACTCATCTGAACCCTACTGCTTTCTTTCCAGCAAGTCTATAAATAACCTCTCATATTTTATTTTTCTCCAAGGAATATCTCCTCTTGTATGGATTGAGCCCAATTCTCGTCTTTTATGTTTCTTGTACTGATTTTGGGATTGAGATAGAATCCAGTGCTAAAATAAAGCTTTTGTGCTGCACAAAAAGGTTAGCAGAAGAGATAAAATAAGAGATAAAGAGTTGGGTACAAGAGGGACAATATATTTGGATACAAGATCGTTTTCCTTTTCTTAGGGCAATAGGTAAGTCATCAGAGGTAATGGGTAAGCTATCAGAAGTAACATGTAAGTCATTAGAGGCAATAATATTAGGTTCACAAATAGAATCAAGAGATTCAGGAGTTACCAGTAGTTCAGACGATTGAGGTTCCTGGTGAAGCAATGTGGGTTGTTTCCTTCTCTAGTATACCAATTCAAGTGTCAAAATCTTTTGTATCTTAAATGTATTTGAAGGTTCTAACACACCAGGAGTAGACACGAGAGGGAGAGGTATAGGAGCATACAAGGACGACCTAGACTCAAAGAAGGAAGAGGATGAGTCTTCTGAAGAACTGTTTTACCCTTGAAGATGAGGACCCTCGAAAAAGGACTCAGATTCATGAAATAAAGCAAAAAAAAATTGACTCAAAGGATCATAACATAGGTACCCTTTTTTTTTTCAGGGGCATAACCAAGGAGTATACACTTAAGAGCCCTAGGATCCAAATTACTCTGATGTTGTTTATGAACATGGACAAAGGTAGCACACCCAAACACTCGTTGCGGAAGACTCTGCAAAATGGGAACAAAAGGAAATAAGGAAGTCATGGAATGAATATGACGTGTATTGTTAAGGACCCGTGAAGGTAAGCGGTTGATCAAAAAGGCTGCAACTAACACAACTTCTCCTCAATAAGAACTAGGAACAAATGTCTAGAAAAGTAGCGCTCTAGCGACTTCAAGAAGGTGACAATTTTTTCTTTCAGCAACCCCATTTTGTTTAGGGATATCAACACATGTGAGCTCACAAAATATACCTCTTCTGAAATGAGTTGGGATAAACTTTGGTTAACGTACTCAATACCATCATCATATCTTAGTTTTTGAATATGTTTACCAAACTGAGTCTCAAGCATGTGATAAAATCGAATAAATATCTCTAGTACTTCAGACTTGTCTTTCATCAAGAATATCTGTTACATGTGAGGATAGCAGGCCTATCAGGAAGAGAAAGGGTCCTACATGGACTAAAGACTATGTCTTGTAAAGTCAGTGAAAGGCCCAATTACGAGTAGAAAGGATTGTATACGGTTAGCTAGATATAGCATAGTCTGATGGATAATTAGTCCATCAAGTGGGTATTAACCACTATATAAGACAATGAGTTGTATGTACAAAGGACATTATGAATAAAGAATTCATTACCGTTTCTGTTACGTTTCTCTCTATTCTATTACAAGTCCGCGTCTTGTAACAATATCCATGTCACCAGAGTATAATCGTCAATAAAAGAAACAAACCACTTTGCACCTAAAATACTATGCACTCTAGAAGAGGCCCCAAACATCAGAATGAATCAGAGAAAAAGGTTCAATGCTTTTGGAAACACTAGAAGGAAAGGACACTCGACGGTGTTTTGTAAATTGACAAACATCACAATGAAATATCTCAACTGATTGATTTAGAAATAGAGAAGGAAACATTGACTTCAATAGAATAAATGGTGGGTGCCCCAGGCGCTTGTGATGGAGCCAAATCAAAGACTCTGCAGTAGAAGGATGACATGTCATCAATAGCTGATTTTTGGTATCATTTGTAGCATGTTCTGGAAGGAGATAATACAACCTACCCTGCTCCTCAGAAACTCCAATTGTCTTCCTCGTGGTGAGATCCTGAATAACACAATAAGAAGGAAAAAATGTGATAGAACAATTCAAATCAATTGTAAGCTTTTAAGTGGAGATAAGATTAGTGGAAAACTGAGGAACATAAAGAACATTTTTAAGAAACAAGGAAGGTTGAATTTGAAAGTTACCAGAACTAATAACTGATTTATGGGATTCATTGGCTACGACTATAGTATGACTACTAACAGTAGGATGATAAGAAATAAAAGACTCAGGAAGATAAGTCATATGATCAGTTGCACTAGAATCCAAAATCCATGAGATTTTAAAATCAGTGCAAGAAGCAAGAAGAGATGTAGAACATATGTTCTTACTAGACAAGATCAAAGAACTATCAGATGACTTATGCAGAGTATCAATAACGGCCTTAACTTGTTCCAACTCCCCTTGCCGAATATTCCCTTATGGAGTAGCATTATCACACTTCCCATGAAAGCGAAAACACGTGTCTATTGTGCGTCCCGTACTCTTACAATAGGTGCACCAACGTCCCATGAACAAAAACAGATCAAAGAGAACAACCCAAAAGAAGTGAGTAATTACCAATGAAGTCAAAAAGGTCTCGGAGAGCCCAAACAACAAAACAACTTGAGGTTTGAGTCCAAACAAAAGCAAAATTATTAGATCTGTAAAAAAAGGAACCAGAAAAGGCCAAAAAAATCTGCAACTTGACAAAAAAACACCCCAGCGCACAACCAAACGATGTTATAGAAGCCTCTGAACATCCCAAATAGCAACAAAAAAATCATATCTGATCAAAAGAGGCACGAGTGACCAAAAAAATTCGACTATTATGACAAGTAGAGGTCTTTGAACGTCCCTAACAGCAACAAAAAAAATCAGATCTGATCAAAGGAGGCGCGAGTGGCCAAAAAGATCCGATTTTTATGCCGAGATCAAAGACCCACTCCTGGAAAAGTGTCTGATCAAGGAGGTAAGAGTATTATGAACCGAGGAGCCAAGGAGAGTCGAACCGAGGTGGTCTGAATCGGAGTTGAAAAGGCACTATAATAGTAGTGATTTGAGTTTTTTTAATAGTTTATATTATTCTCTAACACTCCCTTCGCACGAGAGCCCACAGGGCTTGAAAGGTGGATAATACACAAGGCTACCTACCTGTGTTAAGAAAATTTCACAAGAGAAAGTGGGGGAATGTGAGGATCGAACCCGGGACACGAGGCTCTGATACCAATTCAAAAGGAAGAACTTGAAAAGTATGATTGTATTATTTGAAAATTGTGTATTACAAATGTATAAGAACTATCTATTTATAGAGACTAAATAACCTAATGAATTAAGCTCAAAAAAGAAGCCCTTGGCAGATGTATCCAATTGGGATTGGATGATTGATCTATAATCCAGGCGTTTTCTTTGGATATCTATGAGTTAGGTATCTTGAGGACAGCAGATCACACATTATCTAATGGCCTTAGCCTTGGAAGTGGTGTGTGTGTGTACTGTCTTGATTGTGTGTATCAGTAAAAAGAGATTAGGTCATACCTGTAGCGTCCAGCTCCTATTTATAATGCTTACCTGTGGGCCTACGCTGATCGTGGGCCTTGCTGATCATGGGCCTAATCCTGGTCCATAACAGTTGCCCCCCAGCCCGGTGTGCTGAGCCTTCAGGGTGCCGGGATGTAAGCCGAGTAGCAGAGCCTTCAGCGTGCCGGGGTGTAAGGCCGAGTAGCAGAGCCTTCAGCGTGCCGGGGTGTAAGGCCGAGTAGCAGAGCCTTCAGGATAACGGAGTGAAAAAGGGTGCCTAGGTAATCGCAACAGATCCTCCTTTTGCAAGCAATCATTACAACCTTCCACGTGGCCCTCTCATATCTACACGACGTGCGCCATTACGCCCGCTTGAGCCGTTGGCATTTATTGCGACTGCCCCAGCGTCCTTTCAACCGTCTTTCCCCCCGAAGTTACCCTTTTACCCTTGACCTTTGGTTTCGCGGGTTTCGTCTATTTGATTTGTGCCTCTTCCTTTCTTACGTTTTTACTCGCTGTATTACGCATTGTTGCGCGCTGAGAAACTCCTCCAATATTTCCTGCATTACGTTCCACGAGGTTCCCACTATCTGCTACCTCTCACATCCTTTACTTACACCAGGTATGTGCTTCAACCTACCTTATTTTTCCTCCTCTCTTGCTTTGATTTTCCTTCTGCTCGAATGCATGTTTGTTAAGGGCATGTTTTCTGTTTCTGGGTATGCTCGTGTAAGCTATGCGTACATAGGTATATACCCTTGCTTGGGTATTTTGACTGCAAGTTGCCTTTCTGTTATCTTACCCACCTGTCTATGCCTTGCTCTCCCCTTAATAGCATGAGCGGGGGGAATTTACACGGTAGAAGGACGTCCACATGCCCCCGCATTTTTGGCCGTAGTGATGAGATCCTACGAGAGGAGGAAGAACAAGCCATACAGGATGAGGATAGATATGTCCAGAGCCTCCCTCCCGGAGCGAGGTTTTGGTTATACGGTGTACCTCGGACTCAGGACGAAACCCAGGCCGCCCTGCTTAGAGGCTACCGCGGTGGTAGAAGCAGAGGAAGTTTTCCATCCCGTCCTCCCTCACGAGGACGTCGCCAACGATCTGGTCGAATCCCGGCCATTCCATCCCGATGCTCCAATCCAAATCTAGGTAGAGGCTTAGGTCCTGCCAATTTGTCTTCGAATCTGGCCCCAGGCCTTACCCGGTTTCAAGTTCCTGTTCAGTCCGAAACCACCATCCCAGGTGCTAAGAACATAGATCCGTGTTTTAACTGTGTCTATCTTAGCAGCCGATTTATTGAAAGAGGGAACGATTTTATGGCCGACGTGGTGCTAGGGGGTTGCACCCATTATCCCGGATTACCAGATTCTGCCTCTTCCTCCTTGTCTTCCTCTGATGATTCGTCCAACTCTTCCCACAATAGCTTGTTTAGCACAGGTACGTACACTTTTGTCACGTACTGTTGCTGTTTTTAATCCCCCACTTTTGCTTTTCTAGGTTTTGATGGGGTCCCCTTCTGCAGAATTTTCCCCTGAAATGACATCATCCAGCCGTGGCCGAGAAGCCGACGTCAGCCCTGCCGAGCAAGGCTCTTCTGCGGTAGATACGACTCTTCGTAGGCAATTTCCCTGGGTGACCGAGGAGGTGCTTAGCTTCCGATCATACATGACGACAGGGGAGATCTCCGGGCTTCCCATAGGCAACCCAGTGGGATTTGACACCTTCTGCCCCGCCGAAGACGAACCCGTCTGCTCGGGATGGAATCCCGAAGAACCACCATTTTTCTTCTGCTATCGTGACTTAATCACCAAAATTGGTATCCGTTTTCCATTTTTCGCTTTTAAAATTCAACTACTGAATCACCTTCTCCTTGCCCCCACACAAATTCACCCCAATGGTTGGGCTTACATTGTTGCCTTCGAACAATTATGCACCTCGCTGTCCGTGCCCAGCACGGTGCCTCTTTTTTTCTACTTTTTTAATATATACACTCCTCGCACCGGGTCTGAACCTGCCGAGCTCAAGGGATGGACCAGCATCCGGGGTCGTAGTGGAAAGAAATCGGAATCCCGAAGGTTGTTTTCAGTATATAGTTACTCCTTTAAGGACTTTAAAGGTGCATTCTTTAAGGTTGTTGCCGAGGTCGGTGCCAAGCCGTGGTTTCTTCATGACAACGGGGAAGGGAGATTCCCCCTGTATTGGTCATTTGATCATCACCTGCGGAAGCCGGCAGACTACCAGCTGAGTTTGTCAGCCGAGGAAAAGGCACATGCGAAGACCTTACTGGCTCATATTGCTGCCCAAGGGCATCTGAGCGCTGCCTCATTAGTGGCCAAGTCTGCTACCGACCTTCCCGAAACTAGTACGGATTTTATATGCATATGTTCATACTTTGTGTTGTGGTTGTGTTGCTTACTAACCCCGGGTTTTGTTCTCATGTATGCAGGTGACCAAATGAATCCTTCCGCGGACAAGGTTCCGGATTACGTTCTAGCCCGGCGAGGGAAGCCTTCTGCTCGGACGCAATCCCACGCCCTGAAGCGGCCACGAACCGTCAGTCCTTCTGCCGGGACGAGCAATGTTCCTCCAGCGACCACTGCCGCCTCCGTGCTGGATTTAACCAGTGATGATAGTTGGCTGGATGTTGGAAATTACCAAGCCCCCGCCCCCACGGGTTCGACTGGGGTTCCTAGGGCTGCGGATTCTATGGAGCGTGGTAGTCCGGCTCCTTCACCCCTTCCTACCGGGCTCAAGAGAGGCACTCTATGGGCAACTGGAGTGGCCACAGAATTGCGTGGCATGACTCGTCCACCACCAGAATTTTATGGGACTGGAATTTTGTCACAGGCCCAAGTAAGAGAGCTGGAGATGGCCGAACTATATGCTTACAAAACGGCTTCTTTGGTGAAACCGTACTCGGTTCTGCTGGAGAAACATTTCGAGCTTCTTGCCGAAAAGGATGCCCTCCAGATTGACAGGGATACCCTCCGAGCCGGCCACGACAAATTGGTTGAGGATAACAAGAGTTTGACCCTAGCTGCTGCTGCTGCAACAGCGTCGTTGGAGCAATACCAAGCTGACATGAAGATTATTTCGGATTCCTTCGGACTCGAGGTAAACAAGGAG
Organism: Gastrolobium bilobum; assembly: GCF_033153095.1. Taxonomy (NCBI): domain Eukaryota; kingdom Viridiplantae; phylum Streptophyta; class Magnoliopsida; order Fabales; family Fabaceae; genus Gastrolobium; species Gastrolobium bilobum. The sequence continues at coordinate 83,677 of NW_026895914.1, read as the reverse complement.
GCCATCATTAACTTTATCAAAGGGAAACTATCGTCCTTATCCGAGTTGGAGAGGAACAATGCTGCTCTGAGGCAGCAGGTCCAGAAGCTGGAAACTGATGTCCAGAATTTGCAAGCCGATTATGACAATAGTCAATCCGTGCTGGAGAACGCTGCTGAAACTGCGTTCAACAATGCTGTGAACCAGATTAAGCACTTCAATCCTGATGCGACTTTGAACACGGACCACTTAGATTGCTTCGGATATGTTTTGGGCGACACATTCTTCCCGTCAGCGATGGAAACTGAAACCACCAATGATGTACCGCCCTCCGGGAATCCAGAGATGGAAGCCGCGGCACAGCAATTCGAGCAAGAAATGAGAGAAATTTGCCCCCATATCTCGGATCATCCTTGAAGGCCCGGGATGCCGGAGTGTTATTGTAAACTTCCTGTTGTTGCTCTTTTTTTTTTTGAATCAACATTCTGGAACTCCCGGCTGCATAGTGGCCGTTGTTTTTGCTTATGATGGTACCTTATCAATTCAGACATCTTGTTGCGGTTGCAGCTCATTACGTTGTTCCAACTCCTCGATCCTTCGAAGTACGGCCTCCATAGCTAAATTCGTCACCCGTGGATCCGAGGCTTCTGCCGTTGCGTCCTCAATTGGTTGCAACCCCGGGAGGTATGGGGCATTTGGGTTGACCGCAGGAGTTGATGCTGAATCTGAATGCACATCACTAACGTGCACCGCATCCGAATCTGGGTTCGCGGCATCTGCTGCCTTGACTCCACAGGACCCTCCCTAACAGAAGGAGGAACCTGGAGGTTCGATTCGGTGGGTTGGCGGAGACCACTCCTCGTAGCTCTCACCATCGATTTTGCTGACTTTCACCACGTTTGCCGTGAAAAAGGTCCCCACAGACGGCGCCAATGTTCTGCCCTTGGCAGATGTATCCAATTGGGATTGGATGATTGATCTATGATCCAGACGTCTTCTCTGGATATCTATGAGCTAGGTATCTTGAGGACAGCAGATCACACATTATCTAATGGCCTTAGTCTTGGAAGAGGTGTGTGTGTACTGTCTTGATTGTGTGTATCAGTAAAAAGAGATTAGGTCATACCTGTAGCGTCCAGCTCCTATTTATAATGCTTACCTGTGGGCCTACGCTGATCGTGGGCCTTGCTGATCATGGGCCTAATCCTGGTCCATAACAGATTTTAAAAATAAAATAAAAATAATAATTACAATTATTTACAAATATCAACTACTACTTATGTGTCTCCTATCGTGCTTCGGTGGATAAGTCATTGTCATACATGAGAATTTGACATATATGGGACTGATTGGTAGATGTATTTATTTTGGATTCCTGAGAAACTGAGAAAAAAGGATTGGGAATGTTATTTTCCTATGTTTGGTACACCAAAATGTAAAAGTTTTTCTGGAAAAATTGCTTTCCCAAGATTTTGATTTCTGAAGAAAAATGCTATGTATAAATACCACTGAGACCATGGTATTTTGCGATTCCCATCAACTAGGAATATTTGCTAAAGTTTTTTGGACAAAATTAACCCCGTTCACAAAATCAAATCGTGGGAGAAGACAACAGCTTCACACCCCTATGCTTCACCTTGCATTCTTTGCTTTGTAATTAGTCAAGAACCATACCAACCCTCCGAGGTTATAAAGAAACATCAAACCATATTCAGTTTAAATTACTGATGGAAGAGTAGCAGGAACCCTACCACTAAATCCTTTGACATGACATGTCCAATATTAAGCTACTGATGAAAATTTTTCACCACTAAATCCATTGGAAGAAGGAAAAGGTTGAGACTCGTACCGGGAGTTCCACAATGCTAGCCAAAATAGCTATCTGGTTAGCTCCAACCTTGAAGTTTACAGGTTTCTGGAAATCTTTTCAAGGAACAAAGCTCAGTATATCGTACTTGAAGAAGGGAGGGTGAAGAAAACCCACGGAGCAAACCTGTGTAAATCGTGCTTGAACAAACTCACGGAACAAACTTGTGTAGCAAACCCACAAACAAATCACTGAAAACCCTTCCGTAAATCATGTTCGAATAGAAATACAGGAGGTTATTTTTGTAAAATTATCTCATATTTCAAATTTTTTTTCATAATCTACCAAACATAAAATCAGTAATCTTTAAGTCAATATTTCCAGTAATATTTTAATTTATCAAATAACTTTTTAGCAACATTCTAAGAAAATTTACTTTTCTATCATATTCTTAGAAATCATGATTCTCGAGCATAATTTTTTTTTTCCTACACCAAACGCTCTCACAGTGGCCGAGGTATAGAGCTCACGTAGCATTTTGGTGGATGGTGGGTTCCCTTCCCACCATTAGTGTGGAACACAATCAATCTTCTATATTAGAGTTCAATACTTCAGCGACATGGCTTATTAACTGTCACCGTTTCATTATTCGGCTGTCATAATCACGTACCCATGTTGGAGCACTTGTCTATTTTCCTTTTGCAAGGTTATTGATGACATGAATTTGTCAGTACCTAGTTTGTCCGAGTAAATAAAAAGGTATTATAGTAAAAAAAAACAATCAAAAAGAGAAAAAGAAGAAAAATGAATCAAGAAAAATTAAAATAGTCCATAATACAATTTGAAACCCATCATACCATATTAGGCTTGAACTAGGATTTTTTTTTCCCCAAATTTTTAGCAAAAAAATATTATTATTTAAATAAAAATTTATGAAAATATAACATTTTGAATACAAATTTATTACATTCAGTCTCGTTTAAAATAGACATAATCACATAGCAAACTCGCCTAGAAAAGGCGACATTGGTGACAGTACTGCTGTTCTCATGCTTACTTGACTTGAGTAATGAAAAGGCGTTATTCTTTTTTCTGTTTTGTCTTTCCACGACTCTTCCCTTTTGTGAACGTGTAGAATTATGGTAATTTAAAAAAAAAAGAATTATGGTAATTTGGGAATGCACATGTTTGTTCCTTTCACGGCTTCTTTTGTTGAATTCAATTTTTCTTTTAAAATATATATTAAATGGGCAAGTCATTGAAAAAAAAAAAAGCAAAGTAAGAAAGCAAATCAATCTTGCTATAGCGATTAAGAAGATATTAATACTAAAAAAAATATTTACAAAAATATTTTTTTAAAAAATATAGGCTAACATGTCTTGAAAGCTGTTTAAAACACAATTTTTTTTATTCACTTAAAACACTGTTTAAAACCCAAGAAAATTTTCCTTTTTGGGAGGGGTTATATTTATAACCCAAATAGTTTACAAACTCTTATAACCATATCTTAACCGTTGATTTCTGCCAATTAACGGTTGTTATTTATTGTGAATTAATAATTAATTAAAAATTAATTAATTAATTTAATTTGCGAAAATCTTAACCGTTGATTGACGGAAATCAACGGTTAAGATATGGTTGAAAGAAGTTGTAAATAAAAATAGGTTGCAAATATAACCTTCCTATTTATTTTTATTCACTTAAAAAATAATCTATACACTTAATTAATTTCAATACAAGTTGAATTTTGATGTATTGAGAATATAAAATAAATTTATGCTATTATAATTAGTCACTTCATTTAATAAATTGACAATACATTTATTAAGTAATGTAAGAATAGTTCATGAAATAATAATATTGTTTATTTTTCATAAAAAAAAATTTTTAAAAAAAATGCAAAATGCTAGCTCCGTCTAGAATTACATGCGAGGATAAAGCAAACTGGACATCCTACTTACATTGCCTGCTTCAAAAGGTATCAATTTTAAATATCAAATCTTGTAAGAATTCAAGTTGGATAGTACTGATGGATAACGTTACGCGTGTTGAATGAATATCTCGATCCAATGTATCATAATAATGGTTTCTTTTACAATTTATTTAAGGGAATCAACTCAATTATTAATTCTTAACAAATTATAACTATTAAATGTAAGTGTTATCGATGACTGATAATAGGTTAAAAATTTTGAACATTATTCACGTGCTTGTTTTTAAAGTTAAATCCATATAATTTAATTCTTAATTCTTTTCCTTTATATAGGCATAAAAAATTATGTAATACATATACATATGAAAATGGATCCTTTTATATGCATAAGTCATTTCAATCAGAGGCGGATCTGCACCTGTGCCGTTGTGTGCAAAGGCAGACACAAATCTTTGGAAAAAAAGAAAAAGAAAAAGTAAAGTATCTTTTGAGTCCTCAACAAAAATTATGGAGTTCAACTTAATCCGTTAGAAAAAAAAGTCAATTTGTGATCCATCTAGAATTTCAAAATAGACCCACTTAGTCGAAATCGTAATCCCTCTGAAATTCAAAGAAGATCCACGTTAGTCCCTCTCAAAAAGATTAATATGGGTATATTTTGAATTTCAAAGAGATCACGAGTCGACTTTTTTTCCTAAGGAATTAAATTGAGCCCCGTAATACTTCTTGAGTACCCAAAAATTTCAAAGGGACCACTAATTTATATTCTTTTATTTTTAATATATTTAAATTTCCTTTTAAAAAAATTTCTAAGGGCGCTGCCCCTGAACCCCACTCCTAAATGTTCAGATATAAATAAAATTTTCTGAGTTTGCTAATTTCAATTATTCATAATACAAATCAATGGTGAGAAAAAATGATATATATATATATATATATATATATATATATATATATATATATATATATATATATATATATATGAATTAATATTTCTCCAACACTATATAAATTTATCTTTAGTCACCCTTTTTAATTATGTATTACCAGGAAAACATAGTTATAATGTTAAATTTAATTTTTTCTTTTCTCTCTCTTCAATCACTTTTCAGAGCCTATTGGCTGACTTGGAGAGTGAGAAAAAAAATCAAATTTAATGTTATAACTATTTATTTCCAGGAATATATAGTTAAAAGGGGATGGTTAAAGATAAGTATATCTCAAGTGGCTTGAGAAATAATTTTTCCATTTACATATGGACAAGTCTAAATGGCCTTATAAGTATATTGAATTTAAAAAATTAAATACATAGTGAAAAGAAAAAGGTTGGTTTGATTATGATAAAATGAAATGGAATCATAAAAGGGTTTTGTTTATCTCATTTTATATGAGATAAACAATTTTCCTACACAATCAAAAAGAGGTTGGGTTCCATCTTTCTTTTTTCTCTCTCCTCTTACTTGTGGGTCCCACTTATACTTTTATTTCTACAACATGAGATAATTTTTTTCTACAACATAAGAAAAATATATCCCATCATAAAAAGCATGGAAAACTCTTGAAAAAATAGGTGAAGTTAAATTGTTAGAATTTAAATTTATTTGTAACGATTAATAACTTAATATTTTTCATAATTTAACTTTATTTGGATTTACAATTTGTAAATATACTTTTAATATTATTTACTTTTATGATTAAATAAAAATATACTTTCAAAATAAGTAAAATTATAAATTTTATGGGTTTTAAACAGCTTTCAAGACATGTTAGCCTATATATTTTTAAAATATTTTTGTAAATATTTTTTTTAATATTAATATCTTCTTAATCGCTATGAGCAAGATTGATTTGCTTTCTTACTTTGCTTTTTTTTTTTTTTTTTTTTTTAATGACTTGCTTATTTTATATATATTTCAAGGGGGAAGGATCTGTTTACAAACTTTTTTTACAAATACACTATGTTCTCCCAGGAGAACATAGTTTTCTCCCGAGAGAACATAGTGAAACCTAATGTTCTCCCGGGAGAACATATAGTGTAGTTTATAAGAGTTTATAAATAAAAAAGATTGTAAATAGGGGTGTGCAAAAACCTGGTTCACTTGCTCTACCCTTGATCTGACCTTGACATGACCCATAAATACCTATTTTTTTTTGAACTGGGTTTAAATATCCACTTTTATTTGGGTCAGTTTTAGACCTAACTTGTTTTAATAACTACCCATTGACCCAAAACTTGACCCACACCCATTATGTGAAAAAAAAAAGAAAAAAAAATTATAATTACGTTAAAAGAAAAGTTTTACATAAAACAATTACGTCAAAATTTTTGACGAAAAATATTTTAATCAAAATTTGTGACTAAAAACATTTATGTAAAAAAATTTGATGGAAAATTTTTTTGTCAAATATTTTTACGGAATCTAAATTTTGTCAAAATATTTCACAATAAAACATATTCATCAAAAATTTCGACGAAACACATTTCCATCGAAATTTTTTGACGGAAAAAAATTTCATCAAAATTCTTTAAAGAATTCAAATTTTGGCGAAAGTTTTCGACAGAAACATTTTCGTTAAACTTTTTGACAAAAAAAAAATTCGACAAAATTTTTAGCGAAACACATTTCTATCGAAAATTTTCAACTAAATATTTTCGTCAAGTTTTTTGATAAAAAATATTTCCATCAAAATTCTAAACGGAACACATTTCTGTCAAAAAATTTTGTAAAAATTTTTGATAAAAAATATTTCAATAAAAACTTTTGACGGAAAAAATATTCTGTCAAAATTCTTTAGAAATTCTAAATTTCGTCGAAAGTTTCGAATGAAATATTTCCATCAAAACAATTTTCGTCGAAATTTTCATCAGAACACATTCCCATCGAAATTTTGACCGAAAAACATTCTGTCGAAATTTTTGACGAAATTCTTTTTTCGTTTAAAACTTTTGATAGAGGAAATCATTTTCGTCAAAACTTTTGACGGAAACTAAATTTCGTTCAAAATTTTGATAGAAAATTTATTTTGTAAAAATTTTCATTAGAGAAAAAATTCCGTCGCTTTTCGGCAAAAAGTATTCCGACGAAAGAATAATTTTGTGACGAAATTTTTGTCGTTTGCAACGTAGAAATTTCTTAAGTTTAAAAAATAAATCAATAACTATAAAAAAATCAAATTAAAAACATGTTTTGAAACCAAGTCAAAAACGGGTCAGGTCGAATTTGATCCACTTCAAAAACCAAGTCAGACCCGCTTCAGAAACTAAGTCAAGTCAGATCCGACCCGGTTATAAACTAGTTCAAAAAAATCCAAATCAAATCAAACCTAACTTGAATCAAATGAAAGCAGGTCGCGTCAAAATACCTGACCTATAAAAATCAAGTTGGGTCGAATCGGCACAAAAATCTGATCCGACCTGACCCGCATATCCCTAATTGTAAATATAACTTTCGCATATTTTAAAAGAAAAATTGAAGTCAACAAAAGAAGAGCCGTGAACGGAACAAACAAGTGCAGTCCCAAATTACCATAATTCTACACATTCACCAAGGGGATTTAGTCCTCCAAAGAAGAAACAGAAAAAAGAATAACGTCTTTTCATTCCTCAAGTCAAGTAAGCATGCATGAGAACAGCGTATGAGAACACTGTTCATTGTGCTATAGGTCTGGCGAGTTTGCTGAGGGTAATTCGTCCAAATTGGGCAAGACCGATCATGCCTATTTTGGGAAGTCTGAGTGTAATAAATTCATAAATTGATTTTAAAATGCTATGTTTTGATAATTTTTTATTTAAATAATAAAATTTTAATTCTTTTTCCCCGAATTCTGTGGTTCCTTTTCTTATTGGTTTCACTAAGCCACATAAAGAAGAAAAACGTGCTTGGCACAAAATTCATTATGCAAATTATCAGCACAAAAGGTTTTCCTAAATTCTTCGTGCTAGCTAAATTTCTGGACTACTGTGTTTCTCTTTGGTCTTGTTTTTTAACATATTATTATTGTCTTAATTAATCTAATACAAATTAATTTTTTCTTTACACATTTTTGAAGTAATTAAAATTAGCCAGTCCATAATTATTTTTATTATGGCATTTACATACTACACTAAATTGTGTCTCTGCTTATTGAACATAATTGAATTTTATTAAATCTGATACTACCGAAAGACATAAGGTGGTGTTTGGTTGGGAGCTTTTCAGCGGATATCTATCTTTCTCAAGTATGGCTTTTAGAAACACCATGTTTGTTTCAACGTTTTTCACCAAAAATCCATCTATCCAATTTGTCTGGATTTATGAGAAACATAGATATCCGCACTGTTTAGAAACCCAATTTGAAGGTGGGATTTTTCAGAAAATCGGTTATCGGGCTTTTAATGCACTGTTGATTTCACAAAGTTACCTAATTTTCCCAGTAAAGTTTTTCCCACCAAACAACTTTTTTTTACATTTTCTATCTATCTCACTTTATCTATTTTTCCAATCATTTCTCTATCTATCTCATTTTCCTACTATTTCAAAAAAAATTACTGAACCAAACGCCCCCTTAAATGGTTTTAAGAAAGATGTCTAGTAATGCTGCTGAGTCCGAAATTCCTCAAACTATTAAAACATTATTTCTGTTTTTGTTTTCTTATAAGGTGTTTCTTTTCTAATTTGTTCATCTTTCATCAACCCAATCAATTTAGGATAAAGGTGTTGTTGATGTTTTCTTATAAGGTATTTAATTTACAATAGATGATATAGTTACCACAATGAAATGTAGAATCTTACATTACTTGATCACGAAACCTATGCAAAGCCTGGGCGCTCAACTAGTTAGAATTCAAATCTGTAAACATTTTTTTTTTTTTTTTTTTTGCCTTTGTATGAAAGAAAACCTGTCATGAGTACGTATCATGTCTAGAACATGAGGTTTCATAAACAATTCTCAAGCATAAAAGTAGTTGTCGAGGATGTAATCAACACGGTAGAGTATGTTGCTTTATTGAGAGTACTCTATTCTGATTGGTTTTTGGGTGCTGCTAAATCTTAGGTTCGAGTAGACAAAGAAGTAAATATATGAAAGTTAAGATGATCTTTTAAAGCTTCTGAAGAGATATCGTTATCGGCTCTAACAATATCATAAATTTGGTTCCGCTCTTGGGCCAATTTTCCTATCTACCGTACAGAAATAATAAAGAAGACAAATTGAGTACAAAATAGTTAATTACATTTAATTTTTTAAAGTCAAAAGACATAAAATGTTATGTAAATAAGTAAAGAATTAATGAGGGATTTAAGTGACTTACATAATTTGTTTTGTGTGTCATCAACTATGTAGCACCGATGCGACACGCGACACGTGACACGACACGACACGACACTCCGACACGTCAATTCTAAAAAATTATGGATTTCGACACGTTGGGAGTTGGGACACGTTTTAATATTAAATAATATTTTTAATTTATATAGTGTATATTTCATTTAATATTTAATAATTTAACAAAAAATGAAACTAAAATTAATAATACCCATCAACACGTTATAAAGATGGAAGCTTTAATAAAAAAAATAAGAACTGGGATGAGAGAGAGATATAATATCAGATAGAGAGATCAAATCATATTAGAGAGAGATCATAGAGAAGAAGATACAACAAGAGCGTGATAGCAATTGACAACTGATGCTGAGATGATCTCTTATCTACTTAAGGGGAAAAAAGACAAAAAGATAAAATTGATATGATCAGGTGGAAGCTTTATTAATCTATTTTAACTTTTAAAAAAAAAAATTTTAAAAAAAATTAAAAAAAAATTAAAAATTAAAAATAAAAAAATTACGAAAATGCCATTTGACCGTGTCGGACACGGTCAAATTCGCGTGTCGGAATGGTCAACGTGTCGAAAAAAGTCAACCGCGTGTCCGACACCGTGTCGGAGCGTGTCGCCATGTCGGAGCGTGTCGGACCCGACTCTTCCTGTTTTTACAAGTGTCCGTGCTTCCTTGGTCACCAATAAAGAGAACTCTTAGATCTATCTATCACCTTAATCCTAATTTATCTGTTCTGACATCCATCCTACTCTATCATTCTATTACTAATCCCCCGAATCAGTCAAATTCTTTGTAATTGTAACAGGAGTTGCCATCATAAAACCCTTACATGATTTCCTTGATTCAAATGGAGATTAATTAGTTTATTAATATTAAAAGGAGGTCTGATGAGTTTTGGCTTCCTAGTAATTAAAGTCTATATGCTTCCAGATGATTTCCTCCATGCTGCTGGAAAAAGTAATGGCTTTTGCTTTTGCTAAATTCGTAGTAGCATACTCATAGACATCATGCAACATGTTGAATTGGCTGAACCTGTTAAAATGAGAATGAAAATGAAAACAAAGGAAAATAGGTATTTGATGGCTTAAGCACATGGGATTCATTACGAATTGTCAAAACTCGGTCAAATAATGAGCATAGGCACTTGTTCAAGAAATTCACATGAAACCTGTGGGTTTTTGGTTGGAATGCTGAAGTCTTCAGGGTAAAAAAGGTGGAATCTAAATTTAGTAGTTTGTTTACTTTTTGCTGTTTGATGAACCAAAAATCTAAATCGTTGAGTCTCTCCTTCCATTTAAAAATATGACACTTGAATTATTATTATTTTCCTCTCTTTTCTGTACATATATCACATTTTCTGTCCGTTTTTAATTAGCCCGTCCTGTTAAGTGAATAATGCTCCTGTAGCACCATATTTTCGGGCCTTTAGTAGAAAAGAGGTTTAATAGAATTACTGCAGTGGCATCATGGCATGCTATATCAGAAGTATTACATACGTCACATTTCCAAATTAACATTTAAAATTTTCAAACAACTTTATATGAAGACATGTCTTAGAATTTCTAAAAACTCGCACCGTCAATTAAGGAATTTAATTAATTAATTATGAGATTAATAAAATAATTTCATAATTGACCCTAATAATTATGAGAAGGCTTAAATAATTATGGTAAATGGTTAATAACGTTGAAAGTTGCATTTCTGACAAAAAGTACAGATACCAGTTCTGCTCCTCGGTATAAACGCGTACCGATGAAGTATCTCATAAAATTATAAAAAGTGTGTATATATTACTAGAATAATATATAGGACTAATATAACAAGTTTCAGGTCAAAATAATGAGAACTGGTGTCAGAACTGATATCAGCTAAGTAAAAGCGCGTATCGGAAAAGTACTGCAAAAAATAAAATAAAAATATGACAAATTATAGAAAAATGGCTAGGTTCAGAATCTTAAGTTAGGGATTAAAATACTAAGTGTAGCTATTAGCGCTAATACAATGCAATTAAAACTTAAGTGGCTTATATAAAGCCTTGGCACATGATCCTAGGTCTATTCTTTGTGCCTCCTTCGTATGAATTTTCTGAGTTTGAGCTCTCCTTGCTGCCACCCTCTTCCTAGCTTGAGAACTCACCAAAAAAACAACCTTTCTTCCATTTCTCTTCATCAAAACACCTAAGGTGTGTGTGAACAATCATTGTGGGTGGGAAAGTTGCATCTTTTCTGAGTGTGGTTGTTGTCTTGTGAGAGTGAGTGAGCTGACTTATTGTCTTGGTGAGGAGGGAGCCTTTTACTTGGTTGTGGGAGCTCCAAGTGGTGACCTTTGTGAAGAAAGAGCCAACCTTGATACCCATTTTCGTTCTTCTTGAAGCCAGCACCTTAGGAGCTGAAGTGAGAGCTCCAAGAGCACTTCCTTGTTCTGTTTTAAGCTTGGGTAAGCTTCACCTACCTTGATCATGAGTTTTCATTGTTTAAAGGTTGAGTCTTGGCTTGTTAATGAGTTATTTAAGTAACTAACATGATCATGAACCTAAAAGGGTATAAAAATGCATGCTTGGACGTCCTTATGTGTTAAAAATGGAACCTTGGGAGTGATATCTCGCGAAATGCAGAAACTGTATTCTGTCGCGAAATATCCGGATATGGGGTTGGAAATATCTGAATATTGATATCCGGATATGGGACTTGTGATATCCGGATATGGATATCCGGATATGTCCCCGACAAATATCCGGATATTCTGGGAATTCTGAGACAGTGGCGTTTCTGTGCATACAGAACTGTATTATGGGTTCATGAACCCGTGATTGATTAAGTTCAACTTCTGTAATGATTAACTAAGTCAGAATCAATTGGATTAAGGGCTTATGGCTTTGTGAGAAGCCTAAATACATGAAACGTAAAAGGAAAGCGTTGTCTTTATGTCATATGCTTGTAGATTATGATTGTTAATATGATTGCTGGTCTAAAACAGATTGTGATCTTGCTGTTTATGGGCCTTGAGTTAGGGTGGACCTTGGATTGGATAGTTAGCTTGCGAGGTAAGCATTCGTGTCCTCAGTTTAGCCATTGTTGGTTCCACCATACCCCATGGGGGGATGATTTATATGCATGATGTGTTTTCATGTATTGATTTTGAAAATATTGTTGAGCTATTATTGTGCAACTGCTTATAATATGCATGGGTTGTTCTACCTAGACGGTAAGCCTGTGTATGTATGAGACATGCCATAGGGTGATTCTGTGGGTGAGTGTAAGTAGTGACTTGTACTGAATGTAGGTAATAGACGTATGTAAGTCCTGCATTTCTCTGGCCAGTAGAATAGATGACACACATGACATGATTATTCTGTTGCATTGCACTATTTTTGGAACTTATATTATATTACTGCTTTGGAACTTATATTGCACATGTAAGTGAGCTTGGGGTGGAGAAACCCTTGAGGACCCCTTGCCTTACTGAGATTTTTTTTAAGAGATCTCACCCCACGTTTGGGGCAGATATTTCAGGTTCAGGTAACTCGGGGGTTAAGACCTCGGGCAGTAGGAGGCCGGAGCTCAGTTGACTGATACATGATGATTATACTGCTTTAATTGGATGCTGCTTTATTCTTATTATCCTGTTATTTGATTTGAGACTCTGTTGGGCTTTGTTGCCTTATTTGGTGAGCATGGGGGTTGTCCATGCCACATTGATTGACTATGTCTTATTTTAATTTCGAGTTGTATTAATGTACTAGGGTTATGGTCCGGACTACGTGTTGTAATATCGTGACTTAGTTACTCACTTTTATTTATAGATCGAGGTTATTCAGGTTATTTAGCTTTATTGCAATTTACATACAGGTGATGTTTTATGAAAAGGATTAAGTAAACAACTTGGTAATATTAATGACGTCATAATTGAAAAGAAAAAGTTATTCTGCATTTTAATTAAGCGTGGCTTAATACGATGACATGATAACAAACCGGGTATACACGGGGTGTTACAGAATTCACATCTCCTTTGTTTTACTTTAGTTTGAATTGTATGAGTAGAATTTTAATGATTTTGACTTCCTTGTAACTTTAAGACTAGCTGATTTTAAAAAGGATAAATCCCGATGTCATGGACTCATACGTAAGGCCCATTCATTGATAAGTCCAACAAAAGGTAATTCAAGATATTAATCAGATACAATTAAGGAATGATATCCATCAAATATATCAATCGTAATATGACAGCATGCCATATAGGCTCGGGCCGTCATTAGAAGCACTAAAGGTCCAGAATCCAGTACCCACAGGTAAACTCCATAAATAAGAGGTAAAGCCTATAGGTATGTTACGCTCTCTCTTTTACTGTTATGCTGTCACTGTGCACACACACACCCCATCGGCAAAGCTGTTTATTGTTCTTTAGTGCATAGTGATCTACTTAACTCAAGGGTATCTAAGTCATAGACACCTTGGAGAGGGCACTTAGATCCAAAAGTAACATACTAGCCCATTGGGCTAGACATCTCTGTCATTGTCTCCATTGGATCCTTTGAAGAATTCAGGAAAAATTTCTTGTTGAACTTTGCAAGAAGCAAGAAGCATCTGAAGTCCGAGTTTGCACTTGGAAAAATACGACAACAATCTGGAGAGACTCTCCAAAAGTATTTGAACAGTTTAAAGACGCGCATTGTAGGTACCTGATTTGCAAGAAAATGTCCATGTGCATTTGATTGTAGCCGAGTTAGATGGAACATCTCGATTGGCAAAGTCAATCTACAAGGATCCTGTAAGGACGTTAGAAGAGTTCAGAACCCGGTCAAAGAAGTACTTAGAGCTCGAGAAAATGGAGATAGAAAATGCACTGGTGAAGAAAACAAGAGGATGAGCCAAAAGAGGAAAAGCCCAGCACCAAGAGAAAAAGAAAGACCCGGCAACAAAAAGAAAGATCCTCGTGGGAGAAACCCGGATGACAGATACTGGGTTGGAAGATATGAAAAATACACTCCATTAAATGTGCCACGATCTCAAATATGGAGGGAAGTGGCAATGTCCGAGATGAAAAAGCGAAACGACCACGACCTATATTTGACAGAGGAAGTTTAGATCGGTTTACGTTTTGTGCTTTTCACAATGGAACTGGGCATACCACTGATCAATGCTGGGATCTCAGAGATCCCGTGGAGAAATTTGTCAGAGATGGAAAGCTGCATCAATATGTTATCAAGATGCAGGGATGGAAAAGTAATAAGAGGAAATCCAGGGGCCAAAGTAGAAGCAAGAGCCCGGCTCCTAAAAGGAAAAGAAAGAAGATAAAAACAAAAAAATATGATTCTAACAATGTTAAATTTCCAGAAGCTGAGTTCAACTGTAATATGATTAGTGGAGCTCTTGGCAGAGGTGGAGATATCGTAAGTGCGAGGAGAAAATATCTCAAAGAAGTACTTTCAGTCAGAGATCAACCAAAGTTCAAGGAAGATCCCAGCAAACCGGATCCTCCTCTACTTTATATGTAACACCCTAATTTCTAATAATTTATAATAGCATAAATAAATTCAATAATTTTATAAATAACAGCGGAAGTTCAAAATAATCAAATTTGGGAAGTGTTACCGCCGCACTTGTACAGGGACAAGTGCAAAGCTAACTCTATTATTTTATTAATAAAATATAGGGTATTACATTATATCACTAAAGAAGATATGCAAGGTGTTTACTAGGACATGAAGATGGTCTGGTAATCACAGAAACCCTGGTTAATTGTCGGGTTAAAAAGATCTTCATAGATGCTACAGCTGTGCAGATATCATCCTTTGGAGTGCTTTTAAAAGAATGAACCTAGATGCAGAAGATTTCAAGCCTTGTAAGACTACCCTGATAGCTTTTAATAGAAAAAATACACCCCCTAAAGGTTACATAGATCTCAGGTTGACACTGGGAATGAAAGAAACATTCAAATCAGAACGAGCAAGGTTCATTGTTGCCGACTTCCCCTCTCCATATAATTTGATCTTATGAAGACCAACCCTGCATAAGTGGGACATATTGGTCTCCACAAAATATCAGAAGTTGAAGATGGTAAGCAATAATAATGAAGTCATCACCATTTAGGGGGATCAAAGAGAATCACGGGAATGTTACTTTGAGATTGTCAAAGAAAACGAAGGTGGACACTTGAGTCCACCCCGGATTCGTCCAGGAGATAAAGTCGGGAAAAAGATAACCCTGACCACTTAAGTAAACCAGTTAATATGTTAAGTTGGATATGAGAGAAGAAGTTATTGTCCCAAGACCAGAACCATATAGTGAGTTAGAAAATCTTATGTTGGGAGACGAACTCGGTCAATTTACCAAAATTGGTAAGACCATCAACCCCAATATTAAGCTTGAGTTGATTGAGTTTCTGAAGAACAACAAGGATGTCTTCACGTGGAAATCATTTGAGATCCCAGGCATTGATCCCAAGTTATGCTACCACAAGTTGGCAATATATCCTGGATCACACCAGTTGCACAAAAGAGAAAATAGTTGGGACCTGAAAGAAGACAGGTTTTGGAAGAACATGTGAAGAAACTGCTCGATGCCGATTTCATAAGAAAAATCCAATACACTATGTGGCTTGCTAATGTGGTCATGGTGAAGAAGCCCGCGGGAAGTGGAGAGTTTGTACGGACTACACAGACCTCAATAAGGTATGTCCAAAGGACTCTTATCTAATGCCCAACATAGACCAGCTGGTAGAAAATTCATCCAGGTTCCAGTTGTTATCCTTCATGGATGCTTATTCCAGTTACAATCAAATACCAATGTACCCTGAAGATCAAGAAAAAATAGCCTTTATTGCTAAGAAGGCAAATTACTGTTACAATGTGATACCTTTTGGGCTCAAAAATTCAGGAACCACATATCAACAGATGATGAACAAGGTGTTTGAAGATCAACTCGACAAAAATATGGAAGTGTACATACATGACATGATTGTTAAATCGTTAGATATGACAATTCATGTATGAGATCTGGACCAAATGTTTCAGAAGCTTAGAGATTATCGTATCTGTTTGAACCCGGTCAAATGTGCATTTGGAGTCCCGGCTGGAAAATTCTTGGGTTTTATGTTAACCCACAGAGGAATTGAAGCAAATCCAGATATATGCAAGGCGGTGTTGGACATGAAAGCTCCTAAAAATAAGAAAGAGGTTTAACAACTGACAGGTAGGCTAGCTGCCCTGACCAGATTCCTGCCTAAGTCGGCTGAAAATGCCCTTCCATTCTTTAAGTTACTAAAAAAAGAAGCTGAAAATGGATGGAACCCGGATTGTGAATCTGCGTTAAAAAAATAAAAAGATGCTTGACTACCCCACCAATATTGTCTAAACCAAAATCGGGAGAAATCTTAATCCTATACTTGGTTGTTGGTGAGGAAACAATAAGAGCCGTGTTGGTAAAAGAAACGTGTAAAGGCCAAAAGCCGATATATTTTGTTAGCAGGGCTCTGCAAGGGCCCATATTGAGGTATCAAAAGCTAGAGAAAGTGGCATTTTCCTTACTCATCACGGCGAGAAGACTACGACCATATTTTCAAGGACATCAGATAATGGTCACAACTAACCAACCGATACGACAAGTTTTGTATAGGCCCAATTTCGCTAGAAGAATGACTAACTGGGCAATAGAGCTCTCTGAATACGATATAACGTATGAAACTCGGCATGCTATTAAGTCATAAGTTTTGACCGACTTCATAAAGGAGCTCACCCTGGTAGATAAAGGAAGTCCTGAACCAAACGACGTTTGGAAAGTATATGTTGATGGATCATCAAACAACAAAGGGAGTGGAGCCGAGATAATACTTGAAAGCCATAAGGAGTCTCAGTAGAACACTCCCTGTATTTGAACTTTCCAACTTTGAACAATCAGGCAGAGGATGAAGGCCTAATAGCCAGATTGATGCAGGTTAAAGAGCATGAGGCTAGAAAAATGAATGTTTTTAGTGATTCTAAACTCGTTACTTCCCAAATTGATGGCAAATACCAAGCCAAAGGTCTTTTGCTGATGAAATATTTGAACAAAGTCAAAGAAATCATGACTAAGTTTGAAGAGGTGATAATCACTCATACTCCTCGAGGGGAGAACAACAGAATCGATGTCTTGCCTAAGTTGGCAAGCACTAAGAACCCGGATAATCCTAGAATCGTGGTTCAACAAGGCATTGTGGAGCCGAGTTGTGTGATGGTGATAACGTCGGCTGATGATTGGAGGCAGCCAATAATTGCTTACCACGAAAGAGGAACGTTTCCAGAAGACTTAATGGAATCTAAGAAATTGATTCGAGATGAAACGCAGTATACAATCGTGGAGGATCATCTATATAGAAAGGGGTTGCATACCCCAATGCTGAAGTGCTTAAACTCGAAAGAAGCTGAATATGTCCTAGCCGAGATACATTAAGGAATTAATGGCCAACAAATGGGAGCTAAAGCCTTAGCCAGAAAAGATCTTCGAGCAGGGTATTATTGTTCGACCATGGAAGCTGACTCAAAAGATCATGTGAAAAAGTGTAAAAACTGCCAGAAACATGTTATGATGATGCTTTCACCTCCAGAAAAGTTGAAATACATCTCGGCTCCATTTCCCTTTGACAGATAGGGAATGGATCTCCTGGGACCGTTCAAGGCTACTAAAGGACAGCTGGAATAGCTCATTGTAGTCGTTGACTACTTCACAAAGTGGATAGAAGATGAACCCATCATTATTATAAGCTTGGCTCGAGTTCAAAGATTTTTTGAAAGAAATATTGTTTCTAGATTTGGAATACCAGCCAAGGTGATGACTGATAATGGAACTCAATTCACTGACAAAAAGTTTGAAGAATTAATGAAGGACTTAAAGATCAATCACCATTTCGCATCTGGGGAACATTCCCAATCAAATGCGTAAGCCGAAGCCGCAAACACGGTAATTGTGGATGGACTCAGAAAACAAATGAAGGATGCTAAAGATAGCTGGGTTCATCAGCTATACTTTGTTTTATGGGGGAACAAAACAAGTATCCAAACAACAATTGGAGAAATTCCATTCAAACTTACTTATGAATGTGAGGCTATGATCCCGGTTAAGATAAGGGAGCCTTCTTGGAGAAGGATGAACACTATCGAGCGGAAAGAAGAAGAAAATAGTAAGGTTCTTGCAACTGAGCTAGACCCGATAGA
Source organism: Gastrolobium bilobum (assembly GCF_033153095.1). NCBI lineage: Eukaryota > Viridiplantae > Streptophyta > Magnoliopsida > Fabales > Fabaceae > Gastrolobium > Gastrolobium bilobum. Next base: position 65,456 of record NW_026895914.1, on the reverse strand, counting down.
TGAAGTCAGAGTTAGGACATATTGTCGAGATATGGTGACCAAATAATTGATAGGAGCTGGATATAACAGAAAAGTAAGACTAAAGGCATTTGAAAAAGATGACCTGGTACTTAGAAAAGCAGATATCGGCAACAAAAATGCCAAAGATAGAAAGCTAACTGCAAACTGGGAAGGCCCTTACCGGGTTAAAGAGAAACTCGGAAAAGGAGCGTATATCTTGGAAACGACAGAAGGAAAAAGCCAATCAAGAGAACATAGAACGCGGATAAACTGAAGATGTATTATAGTTAAATTTGAGTTGCATGGGCTGGCTATTTTTAAAGTTCTTTCAATTTCTAGGCGAATTATTTTGATTTGTAAGGATTATTTAAAGCCGACTATATCGTCGAATTCATGTAATCAGTACTTTTGATATTAATAAATAAGGATTTTTTCTTTTCGAAATCTATCCTTATATGATTATGATGCATCAACATATTATAAATCCGAGATATAAGTGTGATTTGTCATGCTGACTCTAATCAAGTCGAAATGCTTCGTATCATGGTTGAAAAACCAAACAAGCACATGTGACAATATTTCCTTTACCTTGATTAAAACCGGGTTGCAAAAACCTAGATCATGATTGAAGAAAACAATGCTCACCTTCATCAATAGTAACTTAACAAAAAGTTAAGTTAAAATTAAAAGTGTCATGAAAAATGACAAAAAAAAATGCGGAATCCGTATTATATTTTTTGACCCCGACCAGGTCAATAGATAGTACTTGAGATGTATATCCGAGTTAATGATATAATCCATATCGGATGGAAAAAAATCTTGATAAAGTTTGAAATACTTGAAAATACATCTAAGTTATTATACAAACCTAAACAATAGGTATGCAAAACCTAATTATCAAGTCAAGAAAGCACGAGATTGTTTAGGCAAAGACGTGTCAATAAATATTAAAAATGAAAGATCGGGTAACAACTCGGCAATAGATAGCACTCAGGAGTTATATGCTGACGAAATAGCCTGAAATACTTGAAAATATATCTAAGTTATCAAGCAAGCATGAAATATAGATATGTAAAACCTCATTGTCAAGATGAAGTTGTTATAAAATGCAGCAATATGTCAGGAAATATTAAAAATATAAGACCAGGTAATAACCCGAAAATATTCATTACAGAATCAAAAGGGGCTCAATGGCCCCAAGAAAAGCAAAGATTACCACGGTTCTGCCAAAGAGAATTCTTACCACGGAAGTCATTATTGACCCCAGACTGCCAAAGAGAATTCTTTGAAAGACCAGTAGCAAGAGGAGGAGGAGAAGTCGTAGCCAAAACTCGAGTGGAATGAGGGGCACCCTTCTCAGTTGGGATCCCCTTGCTTTTCTCCCCAGCAGCCAGTTTCTTAGGCCTGGGCTCAGGAGTTTTTCTCTTCCTGGTTGTTAAGTCGACAACCGCGGCTTTCTTACCACGGTTCAAAGCGACCAAAAAACTTGGTTACTCATTTTGCTGACCCTCCATGTCTGGTTAAATCTTTAATGTGAAAATTAGAAATTAGATTCTAGCTTGATGCCACTGCCTGTGAGGTTTGAACCTAATCAGTTAAATTTTTTTTTGAGAGGCCTCACCGTAGTGGTGCTCTAGAACTTGATCTGTTTCTCTGTGATGCATCCATGGGTTGAAATGATAAAGACATTTTTGTTCTTGTAACCACTTGGCCAAATAGCCCACCTGAAAAAATATATATATTTTTCCATTGCTAACCCCTTTGAGCCTTAGACTGGATTTTTGTTCAATTTCCCATGAATTACATAGCTTATATTTCTGTTGACACACCCTTAAATGAGATTTAAATACTGATCAAGGAAAATTTAAGGTGAAGCGCTCCATTGAAAGTTAAGTGATAAAAAGGAAAATAGTACCTCAAAGGAAAAAGAAATCTGTCTAAGAAGAGGATGTGCAAAGGAAAAGAAGGAAATTGTGAAAAAAATAAAAAAAATTCTGCTATAAATTATTAGAAAGAAGAAAGAAAAAGGTGGTGGAAAAAGGAATAAAAATCTTGAATTAAAAGGAAGAAGTAGTGAAATATTGTTTGAGAGTTGACTGAGCCTTGAGTTAAATCAAATGTGTTTCAATCTCACACAATAAAATTAGCTATTTTCCAAATATTCCTACCCCTTAACCAGGCCACGTCGCAACCCTAAAAGACCTTTGGATCAATTTTTGCATGTTATTTATATTTCTCATCTTTAGGAACTTGAGAATAATATCAAGCTTATAGTAGTGCTATTACACTGATGGATTGAGTGATTGTACCCCAAAACACTTGAGTGATGAGTGTATTGTTTATCTTAGTAAGCGTTATTCAAGTTAGATTCTAATTTCCTTTGTGAAACTGAAAAGTCTGATTTGAAATTCTCAACATTGAAAATCATTCATGCTTAGCATAGTACTCTCATGAGCTTCTGCTATAAATTATTTGTTTTGATGCAATGTTATGCTTGAATTTTATGTGTTTCTTCTCACAAGGTTACGTTCCTGCTTCATAATGTTTATTCTAGTTTATTGCTGAAGACAACAATGTCTAAATCTGGGAATTGTTTGATAAGTCTCCAATTTACTATGTATTAAAGGTCAATATGAGTATGAAATTGATTCAAAAGTAATGAAAAGTATGAGAATTATAATTAAATTGTTATTTTATTCTCAATAACATTCTCATAAGATATCTGATATTTTACAGTAAATTTCAGCTAAATAAAGAGATAAATTGGAGAGATCAAGTAGATTGCTATGAATTTCTGAATCATTCAAGATCTTATCAAACCTTCGTTGAATATTTTTAAGGAAAGTTTTCCATTAAATAAAAAGAGAAAGATTTGAAGGATTGAATCAAAGATATGATTAGAGATTCTAGTAAAGATTCCATTGAAGATATGATGGAAAATTAAAAGACATGGTTTCACCGCTATAAAAAGGCATCTCTTGGAAACTCAAAGAAACAATTGGACAGAGGCAACAATATTCATAGGAGGAGACTCACGCTGGAGATTAGGATTCCGGAGAACATGAAAATTGAAGACCATTGATCTTTCTTCTTCATCTTTTTTCTTTCTTTCTTTGTTATGAATTCTTTTTACTACTTTAATTTGTTAAAAACAGATATGTCTGGCTAGTTTTTTTTTGTAGTTGGGATCACAGATCCAATGTGAATTCTTTTTATTTTTTAAATTGTTTTTATAATTAATGTAATTTATGTAGCTTTATTCTACCTGTGTTAATTCTTCCATATCCTTGATAGAATTGATCGCTCTATTATAGGTTTTGAGGGTTAGAGCTCACAATAGACATATTGGGATTTTAATCTAGACAATGGTGGAATAATAATCTGTGTATGATCTAGACATAGGCTATCATAGATTGCAGAATTTTAATTCATTTGCTTAAGGCTTAATTTAAGAGGAATTACTAGGACACTAGGATTCTAATTGGGTTAAAGGGTTGAAAACACTAAGACATTAGGGTTCAACTATTTAATAGAAAAATAATGAATTGTCTGAGCTAATAAATTAGTTAGTTATAAATTACAATTTAAGAATATAAGGGAAGAACAGAGGTGAAATGCATCCTGACTGTAGTTCTTTTACAAATTCAATTATTCATAATCTCTTTGATATTCTTAATTAATTCTTGCATGCTTTTAACTACTTCTGTTTTTAAATTTCTATCAACAAATATTTTCCAATCAAACTGAGTTTTTCTAAATTAAGGGGAATAGTTAAATTAATACTTGGTGCATTAATCCTCGAGGGAACGATATCTTACTTCCACTTTTATTACTTGAAACGAACGGTATACTTGCCAATTTCGCAACAATCATCTGCATCACCAGAAGTCGAGGTAGATCCTGAAACATCTCCATGACAATAACTCGCCAAGGTAGACTCTGCTAGAGAGTCATACCCATTCTCATTGAGTTTAGAACTTAAAAAGACACACGAGTAGCATAGGCCAATTTGTTTATGCATGGAAGGTTTAAAAAGAGCACGGGAAGTGGATGATACCTTAAAAATCGGATGGGATAGGTTTAACTTGGTCTGGGGAAAATATTGGGGAATACGCTATTAACAAAAGGAGGACCTCTACCCCGTCTGGAAGAAACTCGACCCAATCCAGTAGGGTTTTCATTTATACCACAATTTGACAACCCAGATCTCTTCTTGGATCCGTCACCACGATAACCACGAAGCATGGCTTCGCGTTCTTCCTCCTCGGTCCTGGGCATCCCCCACAACCAGAACTGAGCCCCATGAAGGATCTTCTTCAGTAGTTCGAATTCATCCTCCTTCTTCTCGTCTTCACGAACAACTGAAGAAGGATATTTTTTCCCCTCATTGATAGTATGTAATGGAAGTGACACCAAATTTAAAGTTTTGGGGGGGGGGGGGGGGGAGGAAAAAAATTTGGGGATAATATACCTAAAATTTCCAAATTGAAAACAAATAAACTCGCCCAGAAATGCCAGAAATAATGCTGAGAAAATTCAAAACACAACTTGAAAACATGCAACAAGGATTCGACAACTACCCAGAAAACCACATGAGAGACTCAAAGCACAGATGCATGAAGATAAACACTGCAAACTTCCAGGAAGATTTAAATATATGAAGGACTGCATAATGGGAGGAAATACCTGGACGAAAAAAGTTTGTGGAGTGCACTAGAATTTGAACTCTCGAAAAGATGAAGGCCAAAGAACAAAATGCAAAACAGATCTTTACCAAGACAACGAATGTAAAGAGGAAGAAGAAAAAGGGAGGGAATATATATAGACAACTCCCTGTAACCGCTGCGGTTTTCGAATGGGAAGGGTCAAGGGTACGAAAGTCATTATTACACACAGAAGTAATGATTAGATATCTGAAATGACTCACACAATAAATGCACACGAAACACGAAGATGGTATAAATTACCTGCAGCACGCTAATGGATGCATCAATTACCACGTGTAAAACTGCATCATTGCTGCAGTAAAGGTAAATTTAACTCCGAAAAAGTGATCACACAAGCAACCGGGATATCAGGAACCTTCAGCCGAGTTTCTAGAAATGAACTTCTACACATAGCAAGCTACAACAGATTCAGCATAGAATTCGACAACAAAGTTAGAAAACAATCGAACTTGGGGGCAACTCGTCAGTTGAAAACAAAGTAACTCAAGTTCATCCATAACCCGGTTTATAGCGACATGAATAATATCTCGGCATGTTGATTGCTCAACTTGCCGAGGTAGAGGGCAATGAGGTACTGTCCGTTAATGTAAAAATCCAGAAAATTTGAAAACTATAATATATGCACGAAGGAATCATAAGAACCCAGATATTCTCTGAAGAAGCCCAGACAAATACAAATATTTTCACCCTATTAGCCTGGATACCCAAACTGTCTGGCTGAGGGGCAACTGTTATGGACTCATATGCGAGGCACATTCATTGATAAGTTCAACAAGGGGCAATCCAAGATATTAATCAGATACAATTAAGGAAGGATATCCATCAAATTTATCAATCTTAATAAGACAACATGACATATAGGCTTGTGCCGTCATCAGAAGCACTGAAGGTCCAGAATCCATTACCCACAAGTAAACTCTATAAATAAGAGGTAAAATCTACAGATACGTTACGTCTCTTTCCTACTGTTATGCTGTCGTCACTATATATACATGCACCCCCTTTGACAAAGTCATTTAAAGTTTTTCAGTGCAGAGTGATGTGTTTGACTCAAGAGTATTTAACTTATAGATATCTTGGAGAGAACACTTAGATCTAAAAGCAACATACTAGTTCATGGGACAAGTCATCTCTATCTTCAAAATAGAACATATGGTATATAAGATTCTTTAATTTGAAAGGGCACATATATGAATCGATTATATACAATCTTATTTTTATATTTTTTTTTAAAAACTATTTCTCAAACTCCAACCAATAATTTTTCGGTCATAGAAAGCAATTTTACAGTCGTTGCGCCGAGATAACAGAACTCAAAAGTGCACGTTATTGTTACACGCGTTTGCACAGGCCATGTGCGACAGAACACAGAAAGTCCAAAAAAGCCACGTGTATATTTGAAGTTTTGAAAATTTTCTACTTCCACGGCAAATGACGTTTACGACAGGACATATAAAGCTTTCCTCTTTCCTCATTTGGTTTTCATTCAAAGTTCAACACTACACTCACTTTTCATTGTTGTGTCTGTGTCTCTTATCTTGAATAAATATTGAAATGGTATACGATATGATTCTATGACATATTAATTTCAAAAATTATTAAATTTTAATATATTAGCAAGAAATTTTGATATAAAATAATATTTTTGATCTATGTATATTATATTTAATATTCAATAATTTAATAAAAAATTAAATTAAATTAAATTTATAATACACATCAATTTTGTCAAAAAACATAAGATATTATAAATATTTATATCGAACTCAATAAAATAATAATCTTAATTCAATAAATCTAATAAAAATGCAACACAACTTTTGAATCATTTTTTGAGTCTCTATAACATATATTAATGTTTCTAAGAATATTAGAATATGGAAAAGTATCGAATATATCAAAAAAAATTTGAAGTGTGAATACAATATAGTCTGTCACTACTCTCCACACACATATTTATAGCACATTACGCACACAACACAATTCACCAATTCATCTTCCGAGGCTCTTAATTAGTTGATCAAACACACCTTAGAAATTAAGGGGTGAAAAAAAAAAGATCAATGGATCAACTGGGAAATAAACCTCCTTCTTCTTCAACCAAGGTTGAAAGAAGGGTCATAGAGAAAAACAGAAGAAACCATATGAAGATGCTTTACTCCAAACTCAATTCTCTTCTTCCTAACTATAACCCCAAGGTTTCTATCTTTTTTCTCCCCATTAATTAATCATGCATGGATTCAAATTATATTGTGCTTGTTTTTTTCGTTTTTCAATTGCTTCATCAGAAATTATATAAACATGACTGTCTAGTTCGAGCACATAAATTATTTATCATTAAAACTTGTTACAGGAAGCGTTACCATTAACGGACCAAGTAGATGAGGCAATCAAATACATAAAGATCCTAGAAGGGAAGGTGAAGATGGCTCAAGAGAAGAAAGAGAGCTTTGGGGGAAAGAAGAGATCACATGATTGCTGCTCTAGTTCTTTTGCTACAACTAGCTGCCCAAAATCACCACAACTTGAAGTTCACGAAATGGGTTCTTCTCTAGAACTTGTTCTGACTTGTGGGTTAGAAACCCAGTTCATTTTCTATGAAATCATTCGCATACTTCATGAAGAGAACATAGAGGTCAAGAGTGCCAATTCCTCACTGGCCGGTTATTCAATGCTTCATGTTGTGCATGCTGAGGTATATATCTATATCACATGGTTAATTTCCCTTCATCTTCATGTATTTGATCTTTTTAATATATAACTAGTCCTTTAATTTAGAGAATTCTAATCTTTTCTATCTTTATGTTTATGGATTTATGCAAATTCCGCAATCTTATCTTCAGATTGGAGCGACCAAAGTAAGCGAGAGATTGAAGAGGTTTGTGAATGGATCCTCATAGTGATATGGAAATACCGCTCGATTGGAGGGATTTTGAAACTGATACTAATTTGTGGGGCTTCTAGGTCTTAATTACAATAAGCAAGGATTTACCAAATTGAAGTTTTGTAAAAGAAGAAGAAATTAATGTCAGCTTACAACAAGTATTAAGAGTATTGGTGGTCTTTGATTTCCTTACCCTAAACGTTATCAGCAAAATATTTTGCTGTGTTCTAATAGTTTATGAAAGTATTTTGACCTAGGAATTAACTAATTAGCAAGATGGTTTATTTTTATTTTTTTTTCTTGGTAGTTGCAAGATGGTTTATTTTATTTTTGCTAAGATTCGAATATAACTTTCAATATTAATTCAGAAAAAATAAAATTCCTCACTTCAAATTGATAGCTACGATAATATATTAAGAGGTGGTCAATTGCAAATTTTCAATGGCTGTGTGTCTTATAAAAGAATAGTCAATCTTCTCCACTTCAGAATCTACATACTCACAAACCATATGAAAGCAAATTAACTATATGCTCAGATCATCAATATGAGCAATTTGATATTTTATTTCATAACCAATTTGATGTACTCATCCTAAGGACAAATTTCATAAGCTTGTTCTAAACAACTCTTTCAATATGATGTTTTATTTTATGTCAATAAGCAATTTAAAGATTGTTGGATAAATCAGTAAGCCAAAATATGGCCAAGCATTACTAAGCACATGGATGAATATAAAGATCCAGCTTCTCTGGATTAGTCAGTGCATAGATTTGAAGAAGATGCTATTGAAACCTCCTGTGTTCTTTTTATGGATTATCTTGCTTCCCTTTTACTTCTCGCTGGTTTCAATGTTCAAGGTTGGATTACTTTGTAAAAGGGTTGAGATTCATAGCTGGAAACATCTCGTATCACTGCTTTTTAACCTTGGTTAAGAAGCACAACCAAGTATCATAATAGCAAAATTTAAAAGTGATTAAATTAACTCAACAGGTTGCAGCTTCTATTCATGTATATTTTTTAGTTTATCAACCATTGATTCTTTGTAATTAGAAGCAAGGAAAACAGGTAAATTGTTCCAATTCAAGGCATGCTTTTTGAACTTAGGGTTATGATAAAGTAAGCTAGATCAAATCTTGTGTTTTTAAGAGCATGTAAAATAAATTTGTAAATGTTTTGTTTTAGTGCCTTAAAAAGGTGCATATCTAGGGTTCTGTAATAGTCGATGGAAATTTCGTTTTGTGTTAGACAAAATAAGGAGCTGACACCGCGAGCTTAGGAAACCGTATGCAGCAAAGTGTTATGATCTCTGAACCAATGATCATATACCTTCTCAATTTTTCACCCAGGCCCTATACAATAGGCTAAAACTTAACTGTGACAGAGGAAGCTAGCTTACGCATCGAGTATATATTGGTTAATTACTAAAATCCAGAGCGTACACTATCTCCCAGCTGTTCACATATACCTTTTTGGGGTGTTTGGTTCAAGTTTTTGGAGAGGATTAACGGTAATCCTTCTTTGGTAAATGTAATTACCACGTTTGGTAGAAGGAATAAATTACGATTCCCGGATATCCAAGGATTACCGGTAATTTGATTTATAAAGAAAAGTCACTATTCAGATTACCAAAAATAATATGGTAATTCGGAATACCAATCAGAATACCAAGTGAAAGGAAAGCACAACAATAAATTTTGAGACAAAAATACCCCAATACACATAAAAATCTAGACCCAATCTATCAATTACAAATATAAAAATAGTTTGGGGTTATTTTTGTAAAATAACCTCATATTTCAAGTCATATTTCGTTCTAAACCAAATATGGAATCAGTAATTTTTACCCAATATTCCCGGTAATATTTTGGCGAACCAAACACATCTTTCGTAAGATTCCAAGTAAACTCAATTTCTACTGAATTCCCATTAATCATGATTCCCGGTCACCAAAAAATTTCTCCTGTACCAAACACACCCTTGATTTCTATTATGATTTCTATTATCACACAAGGAAATGAGTGATTGCAGTGCCGAATATAAAGTATAATTTATATTTTATAAATATAATTTATATATATACGAGGAAGAAGATTATTTTGATTCCAGAGTAAGACTTTCTTAGCCGTTGATGGACGGAAGTCAACAGTTGTCATTTGTAATGTGATTAATAATTAATTAATTAATATGACTTCCTAAACTATAATCGTTGGATGAACGGAAATCAAAGGCTGAGATTAAAAGTAAGATTTATGAGTCTTATTCTGGAGTCAAATGATCTATCTTATATATATATATATATATATATATATATATATATATATATATATATATATATATATATATATATATATATATATAGGGTTCGTTTTTTCTGATGTTACTTTAGATAACTTTATCTAATGTTTAGATCAGTGTTATTAAACCCGAACCAACCCGGCCGGTCGACCCGTGAACTCGTAAACTGGTCATATAACCGGTCCGGTTCAAGCAACGGACCGGCCATGCATCAGAACCGGTGCGACCCAGCCGATTTTCATGAAAATCGGTGACCCGACCCGATCCAAAAAAAAATTCTAAATTTTTTTTCCAAAAAAAAAAAATCATAATGGTCATATTTAAATATATTTTTTGCTTATTGACTTATATAGTTTATGTACCTACAACACTAATGTTATCTCAATTATGCACTATGCAAAAAAATTTCATTTGATTTATAGTTAGAGATGTCATTTTCTAAACCTAAAGCCCCGTATCACGATCATTATATTTTTGTTTGGTCCTTTATTGTATAATAATATGTGATTTATCATTTTTTATATTAAAATATTTGAATTTTTTGTCATTTTTGCTTAGATATTTGAATATGTTTATAATTTTTTAATATAAATTATAAAACTGCATATAATTACCGGGTCATGCGGTTGAACCAGTAACCCAGTACCTCAACCGGGTCAATGACCGGGCCGGTTTTAATAACATTGGTTTAGACGTCGTTTTGAGACGAAAATCATGGTATTTTTGTAATTTTAATATATTTCAGGGTTATAATAGTCTTTATCACTCTAATTTTTTAATTTTTTAACGTCGTTTCGATGAACATTAGATAAAGTTATCTAAAGTAACATCGGAAACTTTTTTCCCATATATATACATGGGAAAATTATTTCTCAAACAGCTTGAGATAAGTTTATCTCCGGCTACCCAAAACTACATCATTTTATTTATTTATTTCTTTATATTAATTGATTCACCTTTGAATGATTATGATTCTCTTTTTCTCTCTCTTCCTTTATCACCATTGATCCATCTTTGTATGATTATGATTTACTAGCCAGAGATAAGATTATCTCAAGCAGCTTGAGAAATGATAAGCCCTATATATATTATTGGAATTGAAGAATGGATAATGCATCGGTTCCCGCCTACTTATTCTAAAAAACTCCACAATAGTTAAAATATTTTTTTAATAGAATATGATGGTAAAGATTGAATTCGTGACCACTTGATCACAGAAATTTTGATAAAGTCTAAAGCGTCAATTCAATACAAAATCTTAAACACTTAAGTGAAGGTTGATTAATAATTTTTATATTATATCACAATAAAGAAATGGTTCATGAGTCACTCTACAGGTGCTCTCGCCAGAGAAATTCAACAATTCTTACTGCAAAGGGAAAGAGCTGAAGGCAAATGGTTCTATTTATCCTTGAAAAAACTTGTAGAAGATCAGATCAATGCGTATCCAGTGAAATTGACATTATTTGTTATAGGGGTGTTCACCAACCGATCCAAACCGATTCAAACTGCGGTAATCGAACCAAATAAATCGAAAATCGAAAACCGAAAAAACCGCAAATTTTAATTGGATTGGATCGGTTTTCGGATTGGTAGATGAAAACCGATACAATCCAAACCGATCTAATATATTAATTTTCCTCTAACTACTTGGGTCTTTCCCCAATCATAGCCCAAAAATTTCTAAACCCAAGACTCAGTAACCCATCAACTAAACCCAAGAAAAAAATCTAGTCACATCTCATTAACAAAATTTTATCTATGCAGAGCTTCATATCTCATTGTCAAAAAAAACAATTATATTATCTTTAATTGATGCTTTTATATTTTAAAAAAAAATTACAAAACTAATATATACAAAAGATGTTATTTGCACAATAATCATGAAATAAATTTTAAGATTTTTTTTTTTTTTGATAACATAAATTTAATCCAAATCAAATTTTTTTGGATCGGATCGGATTTGAAAAAAATTCAAACCGAACGAATGATTACATGATCAAACCGAAGGGATTGGATCGGATAAATTTTGCTTCCAAAACCGATCCAATCCAGACCGCAAACACCGCTAATTTGTTGGGCTACATTAGTGCTATGCGTATCCAGTGAAATTGACATTATTTGTTTGACAACTACTAGATGGAAATGCAGTAATAAAGCTTGCATTGGAAGCGTTCTGAAAATGCTCCAAAACAGTCACCCTCTGAATCATTGTTTTGGCCTTTAGCAGCATAACTATGATTATCCCATTGCTTTGATCCTAAATCAATCACGGAACTAAAGGAATCCTTATTATTAGAACTCATTGTACCACTCATATTTGGCATTGAAGGACCCTCAAGACTGGGGCTTTTTTTGGCATTCATGTTAATTCTATTATGCTCACTCACTACTACAACTAGTTGTAGTCTTGCACTACTTTGTGCCATATTATACTGGTTTTTGTAAGCAAAGAATCAGATATATTATGGTCTTTTAACCATGATGGATTGATGCAAAATTCAGAGATTTTATCAAAATAATATGAAATTATGTGCATTTAAGTCAAGTATAAGAGAAAGTATACGACTTGTATATGGACGTAGGCACACCAGCATGTGGCGGGCGTAGGAAGTCACACGTAGAGGGAAATGAATCATCTCATGTGTAATTTAACATGATTATGTCGTGAGAGGATCTTAACCATTAATAATTAAATCAACAGTGATGATTGTGTAACTTCCTATCCTTATATTTTTTTTCTCTCCTCCCTTATCACCATTAACTCATCCATGTATATTTATGATCAGTGGCGGAGCCAGGATTGGAGGGGAGGGGGGACGAAAATTAAATATTTGTTTTACATAATATCAATATTTTCTTTACCTATTGACCTCATATCTTTATGGAACTCATTTAGGTAATTTCTTACCAAAATAATAACATTTAAAAACATTTCAAAGACTGAAAAATATACTATTGGTCGGGTCTAACAGATATAAAAAGTAGTTTAAAACAATAATTAAAAAAGAAGAAGAATGCCTTCATTCAACATTAACATTAACTAAAACAATGCTTTTAACTATAATTTTTAAAAATAAAAATAAAAAGAATGCAACCAAGTTGTCCCAAAAAATGAATCTCTTAAGTTAGAGCAAACTCATTTTCTCTATATGAAACCACTACACAAAGAGAAACACAAACATGCAAATGAAAAGAGAGCAAAGCAAAAAAGTCAAAGCTTTCATTAACCAAAGCTTTCTTTTAGTGGGGAGGGGGGGCGGCTGCCCATGCTAGCCTCCCCCTAGTTCCGCCGCTGGTTATGATTATCCCACATGACATGGTCATGTTAATTAGCACATGAGAGGATCCACTCCTCACATAAAAAAAGGGTGTGCATGTTAAGTTGTGCACGGAAGTGGTGGACGACTTGCAACAGATGTCACGCACTCATTCACCCATGCACCCATGATTAAGTCAAGCAATACACTTACACTTCTCATTGTATTATTTTTGTAAAATCTTTGGATTTTGAATTTTTTCTGGAAAAGCCTTTTCATTTTACATCAAATGGGTCAAAAGACTATATTATTATATTAGATTTTGTGATACTTTTTATTTTTTTAATTTTGTTAAAATAATTATTTATATTTTAAATATTTTATTTAATTATCATAAAACTTTTCATTCTTTTAATATAAAATATTTTTTTTATTAAAAAACCACAAACAAATAAATTTTCAATTTTGTTTTCGAAAAGTGAAACATGAAAAGTTTTTTCATATAAAAGAAATATAATTTTTAAAATCTCAAGAATTTGAATAATTTTAATATAAAAATCTTGTCAAATATGGTATGATTTGTTAATATTTGATTTAATTTTAAAAAATATATATTTTAAACGTATTAATGATTTGACTCTACCTTTCATAAATTAAAAATATAAAATAATTTTGTTTTTGATAAGTTCTAACCTTAAAATTTAATTTTAAATCAATTCAAATTTTACTTTTAGAGAGATGTTATGGTTATAATCTCATTTTTCTTAGGATCTCTTATAATAATTTTTATTATTGTAGAAGGGGAAGGATATTGTGACAACCAAGTTGTGTTACTATTAAGTGACTACCAATCAATCTCACCGTTAGATTGATTATGTTGATCCAACGGTTATATTTATTTTCATCTTTGTACGGTCATGATTCCGCATATTTAAAGTGAAAGCATTAAATATGGGAAATCATAACCATACAAAGGTGAAAATAAATATAAAGTATTAAATTTGGAGAATCATGACCATACAAAGATGGAAATAAATATAACCGTTGGATCAACATAATCAATCTAACGGTGAGATTGATTGGTAGTCACGTGGTAGTAACACAACTTGGTTGTCACAATATCCTTCCCATTGTAGAATCCAAATCTTAATCAGCAATTACAAATAACACATTAAATAAAATCTTTTTATTTAATTCTAATTCATCAAAAACAAAATAATTATAAGAGATTTAAAAAAAACTATAAATATAACCTACGTCTTACTTTTATAATAATTTCTAATCACAAAATTAAATTTTAAAATCAAATCAGTATAATTCGAATAAAATATAACCGAACGATATGCAGATGGTGAAGGCGCACGTCGCAGGGGCGTTTTTGCGGTAGCGAATCGAGTGAGAAATTTCTGTTTGATGTGTCTTCCCCACATAAGTTTTGTTCGGCTTCGAATTATTCCTTGATTTGGAGGCTTATATCAGAGGTACGCGCAACTTTGTTTCCATCATATGATTCATATCTAATCACACAATTCGATAATTCAAATTTCTCTGTTTTGTAACTCCTGATTATTCGATAAATGCCATCTATTTTCCTATTTATTTAGTGCTCATTGATCATTTGGATTCTAATTGTATGCTTTTTGAATCATAATTTGGTCCCAAGAATTTTAATATAATTGCATCTAAATATCACGCCAACTCTGCTACTTGCTCATAATGATTTGAATTATTTTCAGATCTAACGCCTCTGAATATCTGCTTAAATGATTGTTTAGAAAGATGTGTAGTTGGCAAGTGTAAATTCGCCAGACTGGTTATTATACTTCTTTTTTTTCAAAACCGCAAATATCTGATTATGAAGTTCTGCGAATGGAAGCTTGCAATTAATGTATCATGTCTGGAACACAAGTCTCATAAAAACACTTAGAAATTTAAAAGATAGACTATGTTGCATAATTAGATATCCATTCTGATTGGATATGTTGTGGAGTTTAAATTACTGTTCAGTAAGACAAAGAAATCGATAGGGGAAATTATGCTGAACTTGAAAAGGTTTCGAAGAGATGTGGTGTCCTTATGAATAATTTCATTTAACTTGGTTCCTCTCTTCTGCTCATGTTTCCTATCTACCACACGAGTTGTAAATATGACTACCTGACTACTGAAGTGTCAATTCAAAGTATATTTAGTTTTTTGAAGTCATAAGATATAAAAGCTCATGTAAATGAATAAAGAATAAGGGACTTAAATAAGTTATAAAATTTTGTTTTTGAAATTAATTTATACAAATAACCAAATTTGCTTTGAACTCAGGATTGAGTAGTACTAAGATGGATGTCCTGTCCTTGTCTTGCATGTGTTTTAAACATACAAGTAACACTGCTGCCTTTGTCACTCTGTGGTCATGGGTTCTAGTTAGGGGTGTTCGCGGTCTGGATTGGATCGGTTTTGGAAGCAAAAATCATCTGATCCAATATCTTCGGTTTGATCATGTCATCATCCATTCGGTTTGGATGTTTTTTCAAATCCGATCCGATCTAATCCAATTTTTTTCGGTTTGGATTGGATCGGTTTTCAGTTTTTTGAAAATCTTAAAATTTGTTTTATGATTATTATGCAAATAACATTTTTTTGTATAATAGGCTTTGTAAAAAAAAAAATTAAACAGCAAAAGTAAATGATAATATAGTTTTTTTTTTTGCAATGAGATATGAAGCTTTACACAAATAAATTTTTTTTGATGAGATGTGACTAAGTTTTTTCTTGGGTTTAGTTGATGGGTTAATAGGTCTTGGGTTTAAAAAATTTTGGGCTATGATGGGAGGAAAGACCCAAGTAAGTAGAGGGAAATTAATATATTGGATCGGTTTTCATCAACCCATCCGAAAACCGATCCAATCCAATTAAAATTTGCGGTTTTTATTCGGTTCTCGGTTTTTCGATTTTCGGTTTATTCGATTATCGGTTTATTCGATTATCGGTTTTTCGGTTCGGTTACTGCGGTTTGAATCGGTTGATGAACACCCCTAGTTCTAGTATCGGAGACTTTCTCTCTGTGCTAATGGGTGATACTGTGTACATTTGCCACTCCCCTAACTGTACAATGGATTGTAATTGGCGTAACCACCATATTATGACCTCACACACCTCCTTTGTTTGGGAAGGCCGCACTATATTTTTTTGCCATTGACACGAACTCTCAAATTGGGCCTAACAAATACACACACAGATATATATATAATATATATATATATATTTGTGCCTAAGACAAGAATAATGGAAAATTAATAGATCTTAAAGACTACAGTTCTCTAAGAAAGAGTCATATTTAATCACAAGATGGCTGTTTTCTACAACATTCATAGACAATCTGACAGAACAGAATTAGCTGTTTTTAAGATGAGTTTAGATGGCAACAAAAGAAGTAGTTTACGACAATTATAATTGGAGTAATAGATCTGGATGGTACTTGCTTACAATTATGAAAGCACAAGAAATACAAAAGTCATTTATTTAGATGGCAAAATGATTTTTAACGTGACTGCATATAAACATTGGTGTAGTCACATAAAAACTACGTTGTTTTGGGTGGGATAAAGGAAGTTCGCGTTCAGAATTAATTGTAGAAAATGAAAATATTATATTTATTTTCACTTTTGTATTATTATGATTTCGCATATTTAATGCTTTATATTTATTTCAACATTTGTATGGTTATGATTTTCCATATTTAATGCTTCCGCACTACAAAACGACGTAGTTTTATATGACTGCACCAATCCTTAAGTGCAGTCACTCTACATCCACTAAAAAAGTGTATATATATATATGGTCATTAGTCGAAGGGAGGAAAAAAAGTCTGAATGAGTTTTGCCTCCTAGTAATTAAAGGAGAGCTGCTTCTGGCTGATAAATCTTAAATCTTTATGGCTTTTGCCTTCTTTCTGGTAGCTTACTAGCTGATATCATGGTATACCGTATATGTTGAATTGGCTGAGCCTGTGGAAACAAATAATTACAAGAATCATGTCATTTGTATCGCATCATGTCATGTCAAAATACATAAGAGAATATTATTCACAGTCTCTTTTATCCCTTTTTTTTCCCTTCCCTATCTAAATTCCTATAATTTCAACAGTTTAAATTAGCTCTAAAAATACTTACTGGAGGTTGAAAAATGAAACTTGTAGGTAGAGTACTCGAAGTACTATATGCCTCACTTCCCTTTATATCACTTTCATTCTTGGAAGCTTCTGCAATGGACTAGAAAAACCATGGAATCGGAGGTATACCTACATCAACAAGTCCTTCCAAAATTTGAACCACTTGTGTCATGTTTGGTCTGTCTTTCTCAACATCTTGAATGCACCAACAAGCAACCTTGCATGCTCTACTTAGCTCTTCCATATTGAGTTCACCTTCTAATTCGGAATCTACCAAAGGCAGAAGATCAACCCCATTGTTCAATGCATTCAAAATCATTGCTGGAAAAGGCGAGATTGGTGAACGCTGTTCTCATGCTTACTTGACTTGAGTAATTAAAAGGCGTTATTCTTTTTTCTGTTTCGTCTTTGGAGGACTCAAATCCCTTTTGCGAATGTGTAGAATTCTGGTAATTTGGGACTGCACATGTTTGTTCCTTTCACGACTTCTTTTGTTGACTTCAATTTTTCTTTTATATAAAATGGGCAATCCATTGAAAAAAAGGAAAAAGAAAAAGCAAAGTAAGAAAGCAAATCAATCTTGCTCATAGCGATTAAGAAGATATTAATATTAAAAATAATATTTACAAAAATATTTTTTTTTAAAATAAGGAAGGATTCATTTACTAACTTTTTTTACAAATTTTTACAAATTACACTATGTACTCCCAGGAGAACATAGTGTAACCTAGTGTTCTCCTGGGAGAACATAGTGTAGTTTGTAAACAAAAAGTTTGTAAATATAACCTTCCCATTAAAAAATATAGGCTAACATGTCTTGAAAGTAGGGTTGTGCATGGGTCAGGTCGGGTCAGGTTTTTGTCCGACTCGACCCAACTTAGTTTTTATAGGTCAGGTATTTTAACCCGACCCGCTTTAATTTGATCCAAGTCAGGTCTGACTTGGTTTGGATTTTGTTGAACTAGTTCAGAACTGGATCGGATCTGACCTGACTTGGTTTTTAAAGTGGGTCTGACTTGGTTTCTGAAGTGGGTCAAATCTGACCTGACCCGTTTTTGACTTGGTTTCCTCACAAAATTTTGTCGAAATTTCTACGTTGCAAACGACGAAAATTTCATCACAAATTTATTTTTTCGTCGGAATACTTTTTGTCGAAAAACGACAAAAATTTTTCTCTAATGAAAATTTTTACACAAAAAAATTCCTATCAAAATTTAGTTTCCGTCAAAAGTTTTGACGAAAATGATTTCTTCCATCCAATGTTTTAAACGAAAAAAGAATTCTGACAAAAATTTTGACGGAATGTTTTTCTTTCAAAATTTCGATGGGAATGTATTCTGACGAAAATTGATTCGAGGAAAATGTTTCATCCGAAACTTTCGACGAAATTTAGATTCTCTAAAAAATTTTGACAGAATATTTTTTTCGTCAAAATTTTTTATTGAAATATTTTTTGTCAAAATTTTTTACGATTATTTTTATACAGAAATGTGTTCCGCTGAAAATTTTGATGGAAATATTTTATATCAAAAAACTTGACGAAAATATTTAGTTGAAAATTTTCGAAGGAAATGTGTTTTGCTAAAAATTTAGACGAAATTTTTTTTTGTCAAAAAGTTTAACGAAAATTTTACTGTTGAAATCTTTCGCCGAAATTTGAAATCTGTAAAGAATTTTGATAAAAATTTTTTCCGTCAAATTTTTTTTATGGAAATGTGTTTCGTCAAAATTTTCGATGAAAATTGTTTTGAAGCAAATGTTTCATTCGAAACTTTCGACGAAATTTAGATTCTCTAAAGAATTTTGACAGAATATTTTTTCCGTCAAAATTTATTATCGAAATATTTTTTGTCAAAAATTTTTACGAAATTTTTTTAGAGAAATTTGTTTCGTTGAAAATTTTTATGGAAATATTATTTATCAAAAAACTTGACGAAAATATTTAGTCCAAAATTTTCGATAGAAATGTGTTTCGCTAAAAATTTCGACAATTTTTTTTTTTTTTTTGACAAAAAGTTTAACGAAAATGTTTCCGTCGAAATTTAAAATCTGTAAAGAATTTTGATGAAATTTTTTTCCGTCAAAAAATTTCGATGGAAATGTGTTTCGTCGAAATTTTTGATGAATATATTTTTTTGTGAAATATTTTAACGAAATTTAGATTTCGTAAAAAAATTTGACAAATAAAAAATTTCGTCAAATTTTTTTACAGAAATATTTTTAATCACAAATTTTGATGAAAATATTTTTCGTCAAAAAATTTTTCGAAATTTTTTTATGAAAATATTTTCCGTAAAAACTTTTGACGTAATTGTTTTACGTTAAACATTTCTTTTAATGTAATTGTGATTTTTTTTTTCACATAATGGATATGAGTCAAGTTTTGGGTCATTGGGTCAATATTAAAACAAGTCAGGTCTAAAACTGACCCAAATAAAAGTGGATCAGTATTTAAACCAGTTCAAAAAATGCAGGTCTTTATGGGTCAGGTCAAGGTTAGATCAAGAACAGGACAAGTGAACTAGTTTCTTTGCACACCCCTACTTGAAAGCAGTGTTTAAAAATTCGGCCCGACCATCGATTCGGCCTAAGGTGATGGATTACGGGATCACTTCGCTGGTCTAGTTTTATATATTAAAAAAATATAAATATATATCCTATATAAAAAATTTAAAAAAATCAAACTATCAATCATCAAAATTCAAAATATGTACTTAACCTAATTCAACCAATTACATCCACAACCATCAAATAAGTACTAGTTTTCCAAAATCTCAATTATAGCACACACTAGATTATACAAATTACTCCATTGAACCTAGTTAGTTATCTGGATATTTTAGTTTCTCAAACATCACCATAGAAAACTACATACAACATTCATTATGTCAACTCCATGCCTTCTAAATAAAAATTTGTCATCCTTTACTTTCTCCCAATCCACTTTCATTGATCCACTGGAGCAGTGCACTACACCATAAAAATTTGTCTGGAATCTAGAGAAAGAATGTCATCAGAGAGAGAATAAAATAATAGCCTTTAAAGAAATATACCTTCCCCTTCAAAAAAATTTATTGCTTCTTGAAATATTGGAATGAACTTCTCTGTATCATTTGAAGTCACAAACAACAACAATTGAAAATTGAAGTCACGCAAAAAAATTATGCAACAAAATGTGAAAGGAGATCTCTTACCTAAGAGAGAACGGTGGAGGAGAGGCGTTGACGCGACGAATCAACAGTGGGAAGAGGAAAATTAGCACAGCGAGGAGAAGGAGAGAGAAGATCGGAGAGGATAGGAGGAACCACCATCACGACAAAGGAGAGGCGGAGGAGATCACTAGATCAGGGAGATTGGGTCTAGATCTGGGAGAGAAGATCAAAAAAGAAGAAGAAGAACGATTCAGATTTCATATATAGTTCTAGATCTAGGCAACACCGAGTTTTTAATTTTTTGTTTTACACACTAAGCGAAGTCGTTTCGGGTGTACATTTTTTTTTATAAAAAAATGCAGTTACCCTCTGACCCGGGAGTCACCGAGACTTGGCTAGGTTTTGGGGGTAAGAGGAGTCAACATGCATGCATGGTCTAACTGTTGACACCAACCCTCAGGAAAAGGGGGTCAGTGATCCAGCGGGATCGATCCCGAGGCGTGACGATGTTTTAAAACACTGCTTGAAAGCTCTTTAAAACCCAAGATATATTTTAGTTTTATTTATTTTAAAAGTATATTTTTATTTATTCATAAAAGTAAATAATATTAAAAGTATATGTGCAAATTGTAATTCCAAATAAAGTTAAATTATGAAAAATATTAAGTTATTAGTTGTTACTAATAAATTAAAAATTCTAAGAATTTAACTTCACCTATTTTTTCAAGAATTTTCCATGTTTTTTATGATTCCATTTTCCATTTTATCGGTAATCAAACAATCGTTTTTCTTTTTACTGTGTATTTAATTTTTTAAATTCAATATACTTATAAGACCATTTAGACTTAAGTCGATATATATATATATATATATATATATATATATATATATATATATATATATATATATATATTTCAACCATTTGAAATAAGTTTATATCCATCTACCTTTTCTAATGGGTTCGCTTTTTCTGCAGTTGCTGCAGATAATTTATCTCCAGTAAGCTCAATACGACGTCGTTTTGGGACGAAAATCATGGTGTTTTTGTAATTTTAATTTATTTCAGGATTATTATAGTCTTTATAAATATAATTTTTTAATCTTTCAATCCCAAAATGACGTTGTTTTGGAAGTAAATGCTTATAACTTATCTGCATTAACTGCAGAAAATTTTTCTGTTTTTTAATTATATATTTCAAGAATACATAATTATATCTTTAAAATTGCTTATTTTTTTCTTTCCACAATTGACAGGTTCAGAAGAATGATTGAAAAGAAAAAAAAACAACTTTAACGTAAGAGGAGTTGCATCAGAAAACCCTTACATGATTTCCTTGATTCAAATTGAGATTGAATTTATTAAGAGTAAATATCATTTTTAGTCCCTGACAATATTCACGAAGCCCTTTTCAGTTCCTAACAATAAAAAGGGGACAAATTGGTCTCTGAAATAACAAAAAAGAGGCCACGTTCATCCTTCTGTTAACTCCCACCTAACGGCCCAACTAACGGTGCACAGTTGGCACGTTAGTTTGCTGACGCGGCTTGGATGTGGGACATCGTGGAAGACGAGACGACGACGTTTTGGTCCTTGTCAAAACCACGAGGGCCATTTTGATCCCTGTCAAAATGCACGAGGACGTTTTTAGTCCCTGACAAAAAGCACGGGGCCCTTATTGGTACCTAACCAGAGAAAAATAGGCACATGACTTCATTGCTTTTCTATGCAGTCCAATTTTATAAAACTACATCAGAAACAGGAGTGCAATCCAATTTTGCAAAACAGGAACATGCCATTAAATTGGATTTGTATGCAGTCCAATTTGTTAAACCGGAAGACATGGATGTACAAGAACTACAACTACGTATATTAGTTAAAAAAACATCAAAAATGGTAAACTTAAACATTCATCAACCCTGTGAAACATAATAGCTGGAACATGATTTGAGTATCATTATATTTGAAGACATGGATGTAGCATTACAAAATAAAGCCAACTGCCAGGAATTAAAAGAAAGGCCTCTAATACAATATGGACAGAATTTACAAAAAAAACATTGACATAATAAGACCTCCAAATACATAATGGCCAGAATTTTCAAAAAAAGTCAGTCACATAATAATAAACCCTTCTCAGTTGGCTCATGCACTACTCCCTGGTCATATACAGCAGCATGTCATTTTCTTGAGGCAGGCCTTGGTGGCTTAAAACCAGGTGTGCTCATGAAGGCCAATAATCTGCTTCGTGTGCCACTGGTTGCTCCATTCATTGTTTCATTACTCAACAGCTCATTTGTCTGTTGTGGATTTGATGGAGGTTGGTTGCTTCCTCTCAAGTTACCTTCATGTGGCTGAGAACTACCAACTGCTGCAGTCCAGTCAACTGCCATGCATTGCAATTATCAACAATCATTTACCTGGCTTCTTCTCTAATCTTTCTCTGTATTTAAATATCAACAATCATGCAATTATCTTTTATAGAAAAATAAATAGTATAATTGTAATGCTACACTACTGAAGATATTGTTCGTAAATCACATAACACTATATCTTATACAAACTAAGAGAATTAAAGCAGTTCATAGTATTCTAGGGATCGTAAAAGCTGATTGCAAGAGCCAAGAATCCCTTTTAACAAAGTGGGAAGCTTAATTAGCATTGAAAAAGAAATGAATAATCGTTAATAAGGTCGAAACTTCAGTTAGAAACACAAACTTCATTGAAATAAAATGACAAGAAGGAGTATTTTACTTTGTGATGAACAAATGGATTGCACTCCTGTTTCTGATGTAATGCACTTTTGTTTTGCAAAATTGGACTGCATAGAAAAGCAATGAAGTCATGCGCCTATTTTTCTCTGGTTAGGGACCAATAAGGGCCCCGTGCTTTTTGTGAGGGACTAAAAACGTCCTCGTGCATTTTGACATGGACCAAAATGGCCCTCGTGGTTTTGACAGGGACCAAAACGTCGTCGTCTCGTCTTCCACGGTATCCCACATCCAAGTCGCGTCAGCAAACTAACGTGCCAACTGTGCACCGTTAGTTGGGTCGTTAGGTGGGAGTTAACAGAAGGATGAACATAGCCTCTTTTTTGTTATTTCAGGGACCAATTTGTCCTTTTTTATTGCTAGGGACTGAAAAGGGCTTCGTGGATATTTCCCGGGACTAAAAAGGGTATTTACTCATTTATTAATAAAGAGGAGTTGCATCAGAAAAGTTTATTTGTGATGAAAAATTTCGTCATAAATTTTGTCATAAATGATTATTTTTGACACAACTAATCAAATTTTGTCACAAATAAACTTAGAACACAGAAATTTGTGACGAAATTTACTTGCGACGCAAGAATTTGTGATAAAATTTCATAAAATTCTGTCAAATAAGATAATGAGTTTTGATTTCCTTCTAATTAAAGTCTATATGCTTCCAGATGATTTCCTCCATGCTGCTGGAAAAAGTAATGACTTTTGCTTTTGCTAACTTCGTAGTAGCACACTCATAGACATCACATCATGCAACATGTTGAATTGGCTGAACCTGTTAAAATGAGAACGAAAATGAAACAAAGGAAAATAGGTACTTGTTGGCTTAAGCACATGGGATTGATTACGAAATGTCAGAACTCGGTCATATAATGAGCATAGGCACTTGTTCAATAAATTCACATGAAACCTGTGGATTTTTGCTTGGAATGCTAAATTCTTCAGGGGAATGAATCTGCAGGGTATAAACGGTGAAATCTAAATTTAGTTGTTTGTTTACTTTTTGCTGTTTGATGGACGAAAAATCTAGATCGCTGTACCAATCTAAGATTGGTAAAGGCACTTTTTTTTTGTATACGAGAACTTTCAGTATTCAAGGAGCATATGTTCTTTCCATTAAAAATATGATATTTGGATTAATTTTTTTTTTTTTACACGCATTATACTTTCTGCTCATTTTTTATTGGCCCAAGCCTTTAGTAGAAAAGAGTTATATCATAAGTATTTACATACGTCGGATATTCAAATTTAACATTTAACATTTTCAAACGACTATAGGAAGGCATGTCTTAGCATTCCGCTCTCCTTTGTTTACTTTTTGATCATTAGTTGAAATGTGTGAGTATAATTTTAATGATTTTGGCTTCCTTGTAACTAAAGACTAATTGACTCTAAAAAGTGAAATCCTATTGTACAAAACTCCCTAATTTGAAAGAGAAGATATAAGGATCGATTATATTAATCTAATAGAAAAAGTGTTTGTTATTTTAAATGACATAAAGTTATGTCTTTTCAAGAGAGATAGACACAAAATATTTTTTTTATTTAAAATTTAAATTAAAAAAAACCATCCACTTTCTTTCTCCCATAATTTTTATTTTTTGTGTCTATCTTTCTCTTAAAATAATATAACTTATGTCATTTAAAATAATAAATATCAAACCCTGATTTTATCCATATAATTTTATAGAAAAAATTATTTCTCAAACTGGAACCAATAATTTTTCAGTTACAAGAAGCAATTTTGCAGTTGTTGCGCCGTGATAACAGAACTCAAAAGTGTGCGTTATTGTTACACGCGTTGGCACAGACCATGTACGGACAGAACACAGAAAGTCCAAAAAAGCCACGCGTGTAAGTTTTGAAAATTTCTACCTCGACGGCAAATGACTCGGCTGCTGCAGAGTCAACAAGGTGACGTTTACGACATGGCATATCAAACTTTCCACTTTCCTAATTTGGTGGTTAAAGTTCAACACTGTTCACTTACACACACTCACCTCTTACTGTTAAATTTTTTTTTTTTACCGTGCTACTTCAATTGATATTTTAACTAGATTGGCAAAAAGGACTCGGCTCGGTGGGCTAATCCGTTCAATCCGTCAAAGGGGGTGGGTTGAATTTTTCAATTCATCTTAAAAGCGGAGCGAGTTCATTTTTTGACGAGTTGATGGCGGGCATAGGCAGGCCGAGGCGGGTCAGTGTAAAATAGGTTCGGGATGGACGAGTTGGCAAACGAGGCGGGGCGGGACGAGCTGAGTTTTTCAACCCACTTTCAAAAGCGGGACGGAGCGGGCCGACTCATTTTTTGGTGGATTGATGGCGGGGCGTGGCGGGACGGACTGCCCACTTTGCCACCTCTAATTTTAACACTTAATTTAAAAAAAATTAAATTTTTTTTTCTCTTCTATTTCATTCTCGCTCTTCGACAGGAGCATAAAATATGCTCTCCTCACTGTTAGTGTCTGTCACTACTCTGCACACGCACATATATATAGTAGGATTGTAGGCACATGCACGCACACAACACAATTCATCAATTCATCTTCCGAGGCTCTTAATTAGATTATCGTAAACACACCTTAGAAATTAAGGGGTGAAAAAAAAATCAATGGATCAACTGGGAAATAAACCTCCTTCTTCTTCAACCAAGGTTGAAAGAAGGGTCATAGAGAAAAGCAGAAGAAACCATATGAAGATGCTTTACTCCAAACTCAATTCTCTTCTTCCTAACTATAACCCCAAGGTTTCTATCTTTCTTCTCCCCATTAATTAATCATGCATGGATTCATATTATATTGTGCTTGTTTTTTTAGTTTTTCGTTGCTTCATCAGAAATTATACAAACACGAAGTCTAGTTCGAGCACATAAATTATTTATCATTAAAAGTTGTTGCAGGAAGCGTTACCATTAATTGACCAAGTAGATGAGGCAATCAAATACATAAAGATCCTAGAAGGGAAGGTGAAGATGGCTCAAGAGAAGAAAGAGAGCTTAGGGGAAAAGAAGAGATCACGTAGTTGCTGCTCTAGTTCTTCTGCTACAACTAGCTGCCCAAAATCGCCACAGCTTGAAGTTCACGAAATGGGTTCTTGTCTAGAACTTGTTCTGACT
Organism: Gastrolobium bilobum; assembly: GCF_033153095.1. Lineage (NCBI taxonomy): Eukaryota > Viridiplantae > Streptophyta > Magnoliopsida > Fabales > Fabaceae > Gastrolobium > Gastrolobium bilobum. The sequence goes on along the minus strand of NW_026895914.1, from coordinate 39,097 downwards.
TGTGGGTTAGAAACCCGGTTCATTTTCTATGAAATCATTCGCATACTTCATGAAGAGAACATAGAGGTCAAGACTGCCTGTTGTAAATAATATTGATTTAGTTATTATTTAGTTTTTATTTAGTCATTTATTGTTGTATTGGGTCAAACCCTTTGTTGTATTGGGCCAAGCCCATTAGGTTAAAAGTAGGTCAAATATTCTCTATAAATAGAGAACCCTTTGTACAGATTATTTACAATTCTATAATATATCAGAATACCCTTTTTCAAGTTGGTATCAGAGCTTTCGATCTGAGGGTTTTGCTTCCGCACATATTATCTTCTTTTTTAACAAAACCCTTTCTCAAGTTGGTATCAGAGCTCTCGATCTGAGGGCTTTGCTTCCGCACATATTATCTTCTTTTTTAACAAAACCCTAATTTCTTTGCCTCTTGCCGCCATTAGCCGCCACCGGAAAATTTTTCCGGGGACCTTTTGGACCAAGGGGACCATTGTTGACCTTATTTTTCCTCCGATCTATCATTCTACGCAGTGTTCCTCCGCCACAAACGACCAAAACACCTCCGATCGCCTCCAATCAGATCTGTCTTCACCGTTTGGACCACTTTCCGGCGACTTTTCAACCGCGACCACCCACAGACAGGTGTGCGCTCACCGGACGACCACACCATAAAAATCTCAGCCGGCGAAGCCCATCCACGCGCCGCCCCTTTCCCGGCGAGTGAATCCCACGCGCAGCTCCTTTCTCCGGCGCGTGGAGGCGCGTGCGGCCGTGTTTTTGGACCGGACCACCACCATTCTTCTCGTCTTCTTGTCTTCTGTCTGGATCTATAATTATTTTTCTGATCAGAGGTCATTTGATATTCTGTTTGGTTGATTTTATCGCTGGTTGTTAACTTTTTTTGTTAAAGAATGGCTGAGCATGATAGTTCTTCGATCTTATCTGGTAAGAGCACACGTTCTATATCTCTTCTTGCTTCTTGCACTGATTTTAAAACCTCATGGATTTTGGATTCTGGTGCAGCTGATCATATGGCTTGTCGTACTGAGTTATTTTGTTCTTATCATCCTACTGTTGGTAGTCATACTATATCCGTAGCTGATGGATCTCATAAATCAGTTATTGGTTCTGGTAACATTCAAATTCAACCTTCCTTGTTTCTTAAAAATGTTCTTTATGTTCCTCAGCTTTCTACTAATCTTATCTCCACTCAAAAACTTACAACTGATTTGAATTGTTCTATCACATTTTTTCCTTCTCATTGTCTTATTCAGGATCTTACCACGAAGAAGACAATTGGAGTTGCTAATGAACAGGATGGGTTGTATCATCTCCTTCCAGACCATGCTAGCAAAAATCAGTTATTAATGACACGTCATCCTTCTACTGCAGAGTCTATGATTTGGCTCCATCACAAGCGTCTCGGGCATCCACCATTTAGTCTTTTGAAGTCTATGTTCCCCTCTCTGTTTCTCAATAAGTCGGTTGAGACCTTTCATTGTGATGTTTGTGAATTTGCAAAACACCATCGAGTGTCATTTCCTTCTAGCACTATTAAAAGCAGAGAACCTTTTTCTCTTATCCATTCTGATGTTTGGGGCCCTTCTAAAGTGCACAGTGTTTCAGGTGCTAGGTGGTTTGTTTCTTTTATTGACGATTGTACTCGGATAACATGGATATACTTGATGAAAGACAAGTCTGAAGTACCAGAGATATTTATTCGGTTTCATCACATGGTTGAGACTCAGTTTGGTAAGGGTATTAAAAGACTCAGATCTGATAATGGTACTGAGTACGTCAATCAACGCCTGTCACAATTCATTTCAGACAGAGGTATGATTCATGAGCTCACATGTGTTGATACCCCTCAACAAAATGGGGTTGCTGAAAGGAAAAATCGTCACCTTCTTGAAGTTGCTAGAGCACTACTTTTTCAGACATCTGTTCCTAGTTCTTATGGGGAGAAGCAGTATTAGCTGCAACTTTTTTGATCAACCGTTTACCTTCACGGGTCCTTAACAATATCAGTCCTATTCATTCCATGACTTCCTTCTTTCCTTCTGTTCCCATATTGCAGAGCCTTCCACCAAGAGTGTTTGGATGTGTTGCCTTTGTCCATGTTCATAAACAACATCGGAGTAAGTTGGATCCTAGGGCTCTTAAGTGTGTCTTCCTTGGTTATAACTCTTATAAAAAAGGGTACAAGTGTTATCATCCACCAAGTCGGAAATTTTTTGTTTCTATGGATGTCACCTTTCAAGAATCTGAATCTTATTTCCTGGGTCCTCATCGTCAGGGGGAGAATAGTTCTTCAGAAGACTCGTCCCCTTCCTTCTTTGAGTCTGGATCAATCTTCTCTCTTCCTAGTGTGTCTGCTCCTGGTGTGTCAGAACCTTCAAATACACCTGAGATACAACCCATACTGTCTCACCAGCAACCTCAATCGTCTGAACCACTGGTAAGTCCTGAATCTCCTATTTCTTCTGAATCTCCTGTTTCTGATTCTAATATTATTTCCTCTCATGATTTGTCTATTTCTTCTGATATCTCTAATGACTTACCCATTGCTTCTACTTCTGATGACTTACCTATTGCTCTTAGAAAAGGAAAAAGATCTTGTCACAAGAAAACTTGTTCCTCCTGTCCCTCTTGTACTCAATACCCTATCTCCCACTTTGTTTCCTCTGCTAATCTTTCTGTGCAGCACAAAAGCTTTGTTTCAGCACTAGATTCTATTGCAATCCCAAAATCAGTACATGAAGCCTTGAAAGATAGGAATTGGGCTCAAGCCATGCAAGAGGAGATGAATGCTTTGGAGAAAAATAAAACATGGGAGGTTATTGATAGACCCAACGGAAAGAAAGCAGTAGGGTGCAGATGGGTTTATACCCTGAAATATAATTCTGATGGCACTCTTGAGAGATATAAGGCTCGATTAGTGGCCAAAGGTTACACTCAAACCTATGGCATTGATTATGAAGAAACCTTTGCTCCAGTTGCAAAGATGAATACAGTGAGAATCTTGTTATCCCTTGCTGCCCATTACAATTGGGATATAAATCAATTTGATGTGAAAAATGCTTTCCTCAATGGTGAGTCAGAAGAAGAAGTCTACATGGAAATCCCGCCTGGTTTTGATTCTGTGAAGGGGGAAAATAAAGTTTGTAGATTAAAAAAGGCCTTGTATGGATTGAAGCAGTCACCTCGTGCTTGGTTTGGAAGATTTACTAAGGTTATGATGACCTTAGGATACAGACAGAGCCAAGGAGATCACACTCTTTTCTTCAAGCACTCCCAAAATGGGAAGCTTACTGTGCTCCTTGTATATGTTGATGATATTATTATCACAGATGATGATTTTGTGGAGAGACAGATTCTGCAAACACGGCTTGCCTCTGAGTTTGAAATCAAAGACCTTGGGAAACTGAGATATTTCCTAGGGATAGAAGTAGCTCATTCAAGCAAAGGAATTTTTATCAGCCAGAGGAAATATGTTCTTGATCTTCTCAAAGAAGCAGGAAAGCTCGGGTGTAAACCCTCTAATACTCCTATTGAGCAGAATCACAAGATGGGCTATGAAGAAGAGAGTCCTCCAGTTGATAAAGGACAATATCAACGGCTAGTTGGGAAATTGATATATCTGGCCCATACTAGACCAGACCTAGCTTATGCTGTTAGTGTTGTCAGTCAGTTTATGCACGATCCAAAAGAAAAACACATGCAGGCAGTAGAGAGAATTCTTCAGTATCTTAAAGGTACTCCTGGTAAAGGATTGTTATTCCAAAGTGATGGCAATCTATCTTTAGAAGTCTACACAGATGCTGATTATGCTGGATCCGTGACTGACCGTCGTTCTACCACTGGTTATTGCATGTTTCTTTGCGGTAACTTGGTGACATGGAGAAGTAAGAAACAAGATGTGGTTGCCAGATCAAGTGCAGAAGCTGAATTTTGAGCTATGGCTCAAGGCATTTGTGAGTTACTGTGGCTGAAAATTGTTCTTGATGATCTCAAAATAAAATGTGAGGGACCTATGAAGCTGCTATGTGATAATAAGTCCGCTATTTGTATAGCTCATAATCCAGTTCAACATGATCGGACTAAACATATTGAGGTTGACCGTCATTTCATCAAAGAGAAACTTGATAGCGGGTTGATTACCACTCCATACATTCCCACTGGGCGTCAATTGGCTGATCTATTAACAAAGGGGCTTCCTTCAGACAGATTTCAAGAACTTACTAGCAAGCTGGGAATGATAAATATTTATTCCTCAGCTTGAGGGGGAGTGTTGTAAATAATATTGATTTAGTTATTATTTAGTTTTTATTTAGTTATTTATTGTTGTATTGGGCCAAGCCCTTTGTTGTATTGGGCCAAGCCCATTAGGTTAAAAGTAGGTCAAATATTCTCTATAAATAGAGAACCCTTTGTACAGATTATTTACAATTCTATAATATATTAGAATACCCTTTTTCAAGTCTGCCAATTCCTCACTGGCCGGAGATTCAATGCTTCATGTTGTGCATGCTGAGGTATGTATCTATATCACATGATTGTTTTCCCTTCATCTTCGTGTGTTTGTTCTTTCTTTCTTTTTTGGATAAACCACATGTATCTTCCATACGAGACAATTCTATTCGGACTAATTTAAGATTAAGATTTTAAATCTTTTGCAAAAATGATAATGGAAAGGATCGAAATATATGTGTTTGTTTGTTTTAACATATAATACATGTGTTTGTTCGTTTTAACATATAACTAGTCCTATAATTTTGAGAATTCTAATCATTTTTCTCTCTTTGTTTATGGGTTTATGCAGATTCCTCAATCTTATCTTCAGTTTGGAGTGACCAAAGTAAGCGAGAGATTGAAGAAGTTTGTGAATGTATCGTCAAGTGATATGAAAATACCGCTCGATTGGAGGGATTTTGAAATCGATACTAATTTGTGGGGCTTCTAGATCTTAATTACAATAAGCAAGGATTTACAAAATTGAAGTTTTGTAAAAGAAAAAGAAATTAATATCAGCTGACAACTAGTTTTATGAGTATTGGTGGTCTTTGATTTCCTTACCCTAAACGGTATCAACAAAATATTTTGCTGTGTTCTATAATGGTTTATATATATATATATATATATGGTAAAATTATTTCTACAATCGCTTTATGTACAACAAAGACAAGTGTATGATTATGATTTCCCACATTTAATGCTTTCATCATTTGTATGGTTATGATCCCTCACATTTAATGCTTTCAAAAGCATATGGCAAGGATTTGATTGCTGCACGTATAACAGCTACAGAAATGTAAACCCCTATATATATATATTTATATATATTGGTAGGTAGGTTTATTTTATTTTTGCTAAGATTCGTATATAACTTTCAATATTAATTCAGAAAAAATAAAATTCCTCACTTCAAATTGATAGTGAATCTAATTAAGAGGTGGTCAATTTCAAATTTCCAATGGCTGTGTGTCTTATAAAAGAATACTCAATCTTCTCCACTTCGTAGGCTACATACTCACAAACCATATGAAAGCAAATTAACTATATGCTCAGATCATCAATATGAGCAATTTGATGTACTCATCCTACGGACAAATTTCATAAGCTTCTTCTAAACAACTCTTTCAATATGAGGTTTTATTTTATGTCAATAAGCAAATTAAAGATTGTTGGATAAATCAGTAAGCCAAAATATGGCCAAGCTTTACTGAGTACATGGATGAATATAAAGATCCAGCTTCTCTGGATTAGTCAGTGCATAGATTTGAAGAAGATGCTAAAGAAACCTCCTGTGTTCTTTTTATGGATCATCTTGCTTCCCTTGTACTTCTCACTTGTTTTCAATGTTCAGGGTTGGATTACTTTGTGAAAGGGTTGAGATTCATAGCCGTAAACATCTCGCATCACTGCTTGTTAACCTTGGTTAAGAAGCATAGCAAAATTTAGAAGGGATTAAATTAGCTCAACAGGATGCAGCTTCTATTCATGTATAATTTCGAGTTTATCAACCATTGATTCTTTGTAATTAGAAGCAAGAAAAATAGGAAAATTGTTCCAATTCAAGCCATGCTTTTTGAACTTAGGGTTAAGATAAAGTAAGCTAGGTCAAATCTTGTGTTTCATGTAAAATAAATTTGTAAATGCCTTTTTTTTAGTGCCTTAAAAGATCAAATCTAGGGTTCTATAATGGTGGATGGAAATTTCGTTTTGTTTTTGACAAAAATAAGGGGCTGACACTTTAACAAAAACTTTTTTTTCACTTTGTTTAGGATCTTGTCTTCTTATTTTAATACACCAAAAGAAAGAGTTATTTTTTTCTTATTTTGTTTTGGTACTACGGTTCCGAGGAGAATGCCTGAATAAAGGACTTCCGGGATTATTTCCCGGAAGACCTGCTCGACTTAAGACGCACCGCGAGCTTGGGAAACCGTATGCAGCAAAGTCCTGGGACTACACCTTATGATCTCTTCGTCACTGCCTCTGCACCACAGATCACCCAGGGAGAGGAGGAGTTTTAAGAAAAGTAAATGTTATAAAAAGATATGGAGGAAGAGAATACTTTTATTGACTCACAACTCTTTTTTCTTTTTGGCTTTATACAAAATGATGGAGATGACCCTCATTTATACTAGTGGCACCTCCACAAAACAATGGCTCCAAATAATTCTAGAGTTTTCTATACTAGCCTAATACAAATATTAATTGTGGTAGGTGCAACTACCCTTATTAATAATGGTAGGTGCAACTATCCTCTAGAACTTTCATGAAATTGATTAGTATAGAAATTTATAGGTCTTAGGCTAAACTAACTCCTAAAGTATAATTCTAGACGTTGGGCTAAATGTATACTGTTGCGACTCAGCATGTGCACCGATCGTGAAAGTAATAAAGTGTACCAGAGTACGAGATCATTCCCACGAGGATCAGAATTTTCAAGCACTAGTTTGCTAATCGCGTCTTAGTTGGACAATCAAGAATTTAGATGAAGGGAGTTGTAATTCAAAGAACTTAAAATTAAAAACAATTAAAATCATGCAATTAAGGTAATTCAGAATTAAAAGAATGAATGAAGATGATGTTTGATTAAGAATTTAAAACAAGCGTAGTTAAGGTTTCGGCTTCCCCCAATATCCTCAATATGTTATGAATTAAATAGCCAAGAATCTGTTTCTTAATAGATTGCCAATCATTTTTATCTGAGTTAATTACGGCTCAATTCCTTGTTACCATAAATCTATGTAATCTTGAAAGAACTCTAGTTCCCCGATTATTCCCCAAGAAAACATGCATTAAGATCAAGAATTACAAGATTGCATAATTACCCTATGTCTATTCCTAGATCACAAGGATTATGATAAATTATCAAGTCAAGGTTCATGCACCAACATCCCTATTGTCATACAATTCCCCAAAATCATTCTATAAGGAACAAACTCATAGAAAGCAATAAAGACAGGTAATTTATTCAATTATAAAAAGGACAGGATTCAGAGACAATTTAATTCATAAACATAAAGATTCAATTGGATTTCATCTACCCTTAACTACATAAAAGACTACTCAAGCATACTGATTTGAAAAGAAATAATAAAGAAAAGAGAACCCCAAGCCTCCATTGGTGTGATGTTGACTTGCTTCCTCAGTGTTCCAGCGCTCCGCAACAGGATTCCTCCTTGGAGTATGAATGGGGATGAATGAATGAATTTCTGAATTGGTGTCTTGGTTCTGACCTCAAGCTCTTTATTTATAGCCATTGGAGGTTGTATCCTGAAAGTTGGAAATGGCCTTGAAGGCCGATGCATGCTGGAGGGAAAAACAAAACTTTTTCATTGCGGAACACACATGCATTCAAGATCATGCTTTAGGAAAGCATGATGTTACCTTGTTCGTGAAAACTCGTGATGATCAAGGTAGGTCTGAAGGGTTCAGACCCTCTAACGTTGATCCACACCACCCACTGCGTCTAGGTGCAAGAACTCCTTCTTGTGAAACCGCCAAGTGATCACTATAATGAGGCTTGCTAAGCGCACACTATATGAAGAGAAAGGCTAGGTAAAAGTGTTTAAAAGAGTGAAGCTTTCAATGTGAAATCTTCACAAAAGTGGCGCATGAGAGGAGAAAGAATGGCTTGGTTGGTTTTCTAAAAACCCTAGAAGGAACATATATAAAGAGGCGCACAAGAGGAGCCTATTTGTTAAAAACAAATCAGATTTTTAATCAATAAAAATCCCTTCCAAAAGGGCGCTCTATCAAAGAGAGAGAGAATAGGATTTGTTGCAAATCAAATCTCATCAAATCTTGCCCACAACATCCTATCATATCTTTATGATATATTAGGTTCAAAACCTAATCAAATATCTGATCATAAATCATCATATAATCAGTTATATAGTGCACCCCATATAGCCTAAATAATGACCAGATACATTTGAGTAGTTGCATTCAAACTTGAATCAAATCACTCAAATATTCTCCCAACAGATCGTATCTTCTGGAGCTGATTCTGATGACTAACCAACAGCCAAATCAGCACCCCAAATCTTCTTAGATTATGTCCAAAAGATTTCCTCTTGATATGTTCCAACAAGATGATCTCATCTTATCCTTTTGTTATGAAACAACTTTTCATAGCCAATTCAAATTCGAATCTCAAACATTTGAATTCAAACTTTCAAACACTTAAATTTTAAATTCAAATTCAAATTCTAAATTCAAATTCAAATTTCAAATTTCAAATTTCAAAATTCAAATTTCAAATTCAAAATTCGAATTTCAAAATTCAAATTCAAAATTCAAATTTCAAAATTCAAATTTTAAATTCAAAAATTCAAAATTTAAATGTTTGATAACTAATTTAACTAATTAAATTAATTAGTAATGACTTGGACTATCCAAGCCCATTACAATGATCCATGCGCCCTCCACCCCTTTAGGTGGAGTTCCAAACAACTTCTTGGGCTAATAACTATTATTAGGCCCAATACCTTTAATGCTAGAACATCTAGACAATTAGGTGTTTGCGTGTAACCCATTAGGTCCAACATAGCCACTGATATAAATGAGCCTGGGCCCAATAAGCCCACAACCCATCTAATGACAACACAGAGCACTAGCAATGCTTTGTTGCCCCAGAACTAGTTAGATTAATGATTTGATCATCCTATTAAACATATTTGGTTGCCGTCTGTTTGTCCCTTCGCCTCGGTTACCTTCCCATAAAACCTAGGGTAAAGAAACGTATCATCTCATGCGGTTTAGGGTTAGCTTTTTATGAAATAGGGAGTCTTCAATTTACTGACTCTAAAGGCAGATCATCTTATGATCTCTTTTACTATGCATAGATTCCCGAGTCACTGTAAATGTCATCCCGATTTCTCCGGTTTAAGGATAACCTAATCTCTCACAGAGATTTGACGAATTCCTTCAGCTTATCACCCTAGCTCTGTGCCCTATCAGGACAAGCCCAAGAGCATACCTATGAGTCTCCATGTTTCAGGCAGACGAGGTATACAATCAAGGCATGCCTTCTAGAACACAGTCTAAGTGATAACTTCTGGTCTAAGGAAAGACATACCCAAATATATAGAGACTACTCTAATGATGCTATCTGTGAGATTTCCTCATAGAGTCTCTTTGAGGGTCCGTTCAGTGCGAGCTATACCCTTATAGGTCCACCCACGACTTTAGCTAAGACATCTCCATATCTGTAGCACATGAGGTCTATACCTTGTATCCATATACAAGTAGATAAGTCGTGCTAGTCTTACCCGAAATTACTGACCCCATTCTCAGTATCTCTAGACTAGGAACATAAAATTAGGAATAAACATCCGGTATTCTTGAATCCTCATTATTGTGATCTCATCATAGATACTCAAGAGATACCTATTTTATTCCACGGGGTTTATCAAGTTATTCATAATATATTAACATTAATATCGAGACATAATTATGAAACAAGATAAATAGTGCTTTTATTTATTTGCGACAATATTAAAAGGTCTACATCTATGTCCTTATTTAATCATAAGATTGTCTCTAGGACACCCAAATACTAACATATCCTTCATTTCATCTCTTGTCGTATCCATCTTAGATTTGTAATTGATTTTCCAATTGTTTCTTTTTTGCAATTAATATCTTGTGGATTGGTTGAGAGATTTGAGCTTTGAATCTTGTTATAATCTTCCTTCAATCTTCTCAGGAATCAGCTTTGATATGTTTCCGCTTTAGTTCCATATCCTAATTGGACAATTCTTCATTAAATCTCAGCAAATCTTGGTGAATCTTTGTTGTCTGGAACGTGCTTGGGCGCTCAAGCGTGTTGTTGGCCGCTTGAGCGTGCCAAATTACTGCAAGTTGTTGTTGCTGTCTGCTTGAGCGTGCTCGAGCATACTACCGGGCGCTCGAGCGTGCTCCTCGAGTCTGGATTTGTGTATTCTTGGGCGCTTGAGCGTGCATGTGTGCGCTTGAGCGTCCTGATGTGCCCAGTTTGGTTGTTTTTCCTGCTTCCAAATGCTCGAGCGTCCTCTTGTGCATTTGAGCGTGCTTTCCTGAACCTTGAATTGTAATATTTTGGTTTCATTTGATCCATATTGAGCCGCTACTTCTTCGTCATGATTTCTTTAGCACTTTTAGCACCATTTCTTATGGTTTTACCTTCAAAATGCAAATATTATCAAACCATCAGCTCAATTTCCTATCTTATGCCTTAATTGTATTAAAATCTTGAATTCCATGCATTCTACTACATAATTCTTGTGTAATTTAGCCTAAAAACATGGTAAACCAAAGGTTTATCATATACTAAGCCCAATGGACCAAAAACTAAATCAAGTTTATTTATTCAACACCCCCCTTAAACTTGATTTTGTAACTCTAAGCAATTTTCTCAACTTGACAAAGTCTTCATTCTTTGGCTTGGTGAAGATATCTGCTGCTTGTTCTTGAGACTTGACATATTTTTTATGCGCCTCATTTCTTGCAATGCATTCCCTTATAAAATGATAGCATATGTCAATGTGCTTACTTCTATCATGGAAGACTGGATTCTTTGCCAATGCAATGGCAGATTTGTTGTCAACATAAATATTGGTTGGCTCATCTTGTTGCATATTCAACTCCTTTCCTCCACATAGTTATACTTCTCCTTAATTTTTCTTGTAGGAGTTCTACATTCATAAGCATAATGGTCGAACCTTTGACAGCTGTAGCATTTGATTTGAGACTTGTCACGTCTTGGTTGCGAGCCACCTCTTCCACGACCTCTTGTTGAGCTCTCTCTTCGATCTTCATTGGCATAGTTGTTGTTGAAGCCTACTCTTCCACGTCCACGACCTCTTCCTCGACCACGATATCCTCCTCGTCCTCTTACGTTGCCAAAGTCTTCTTCCTTTTCTTTGTTGGGAGGAGGATATTTGAGAAAAGTAAAGGTTATAAAAAGATACGGAGGAAAAAAACACTTTTATTACTACACAACTCTTTTTTTCTTTTTTGGCTTGTTACAAAATGATGGGGATGACCCCTATTTATACTAGTGGCATCTCCTCAAAACAATGACTCCAAATAATTTTAGAGTTTTCTGTACTGGTTTAGTACAAATATTAATTGTGGTAGGTGAAACTATCCTCATTAATAATGGTAGGTGAAACTACCCTCTAGATCTTTCATGGAATTGACTAGAAACAGAAATTTCTAGATCTTGGGCTAAACTAACTCCTAAAGTATAATTCTAGATGTTGGATAAAATGTATACTAAGTCCAATGGACCAAAAACTAAATCAAATTTATTTATTCAACACCCCCCTTAAACTTGATTTTGTAGCTCCAATCATATTTTGTGGAACACATTTGTCTGGTGGCTTTGGTAATGGTGGAAGATAAACAATCTTTATCGGTGTTTGTGGCGTCTCCGATACATGCATGATCTCTGCTAAATTTGACCAACTAATCTTTGGTTTTTCACTTTGCTCATTCTCCATAATATCTTCTTTCTTTTGCTTTTCTGGCACATCCACGAGAGTTTGTTTTTCTTTTACTAGAATTATTTCTCCTTTGTTTGTCTTCTTTGTTGGTACTCCCCTTGACTTATTCCTACTGCTCCTTGGCTTCACTTTCTGTACAAAATCACTAGATGCTTCCCCTTCCTCAGCAATGCCTAAAGAGCAAACAAGGTACTTTGTTCCAAAATCCTCTTCTTTCTCACGTTCCTCATCATCATCATCAACGTCGTTAGGATCACCACTAAGCTCGCTTTCACCCTCTCCTCTTCTTTTTTCTTCATTTTCTTTTATCAAAGTAGATTTATTTATCCACTTACTAGCCCTTTTATCTTCTTCTATATCATCAATATTATCAACTTCAGCTTCTTGTTGTTCTTCTTCCTCTTTCACAATCTCTGATTTCTTTAACTGCAATTCATTTTGGATATCGAATTCTGATTCTGGATTGCTTGATTTTGTGTCATCATCAATAAAACAAACTTCATGTAGATATTTTTCTTTAAATGCCTTCTCAAAGTTCTTCCATCTTGCATCAAGATTGGACCATATCCATCCTTGATACCGTTCTTGATACCAACTAAATGTGCTTCCTCTGAGCCTTCTTACAGCTTCCATCAACTTTGCATCTTCATCTATTTTCTCTGCTTGAAAATGTTCTTTCAAACGAAGTAACCATCTCGAAGCTTCATCGGCTTTTTCATTTCCATACAATTTTGGAATCTCCATTTTTTATGGAACAAATACCACGGCTCCCAGAACGAGGCTCTAAAACTCTTCTTTTCTTTTCACAGTGCTTCCGCACTTCTCTCCACCACAGCTCTCAGATCGATGGCTCTGACACCCCTTTGTTGCGAGAAGGATATTTGAGAAAAGTAAAGGTTATAGAAAGATATGGAGGAAGAGAACACTTTTATTACTACACAACTCTTTTTTCTTTTTTTTGCTTGTTACAAAATGATGGAGATGACCCCTATTTATACTAGCGGCACCTCCTCAAAACAATGACTCCAAATAATTCTAGAGTTTTCTATACTAGCCTAGTACAAATATTAATTGTGGTAGGTGCAACTATCCTCATTAATAATGGTAGGTGCAACTACCTTCTAGATCTTTCATGGAATTGACTAGAATAGAAATTTCTAGATCTTGGGCTAAACTAACTCCTAAAGTATAATTCTAGATGTTGGGCAAAATGTATACTAAGTCCAATGGACCAAAAACTAAATCAAATTTATTTATTCAACACCCCCCCCTTAAACTTGATTTTGTAACTCCAATCATATTTTGTGGAACACATTTGTCTGGTGGCTTCGGGAATGATGGAAGATAAATAATCTTTATTGATGTTTGTGGCGTCTCCGATACATGCATGATCTTGCTAAATTTGACCAAGTAATCTTTGGTTTTTCACTTTGCTCATTCTCCATAATATCTTCTTTCTTTTGCTTTTCTGGCACATCCACGAGAGTTTATTTTTCTTTTACTAGAATTCTTTCTCCTTTGTTTGTCTTCTTTGTTGGTACTCCCCCTGACTTATTCCTACTGCTTCTTGGCTTCACTTTGTGTTCAAAATCACTAGATGCTTCATCTTCCTCAGCAATGCCTAAATAGCAAACAAGGTACTTTGTTCCCAAATCCTCTTCTTTCTCACGTTCCTCATCATCATCATCAACGACGTCGTTAGGATCACCACTAAGCTCACTTTCACCTTCTCCTCCTCTTTTTTCTTCATTTTCTTTTATCAAAGCAGATTTATTTATCCACTCAGTAGCTTGTTTATCTTCTTCCATATCATCAATATTATCAGCTTCAGCTTCTTGTTGTTCTTCTTCCTCTTTCACAGTCTCTGATTTCTTTAACTGCAATTCATTTTGGATATCGAATTCTGATTCTGGATTGCTTGGTTCTGTGTCATCATCAATAAAACAAACTTCATGTAGATATTTTGCTTTAAACGCCTTCTCAAAGTCTTTCCAGCTTGCATCAAGATTGAACCATATCCATCCTTCATACCATTCTTGATACCAACTAAATGCGCTTCTTCTGAGCCTTCTTACAGCTTCCATCAACTTTGCATCTTCATCTATTTTCTCTGCTTGAAAATGTTCTTTTAAACGAAGTAACCATCTCGAAGCTTCATCGCCTCTTTCATTTCCATACAATTTTGGAATCTCCATTTTTTTATGGAACAGATACCACGGCTCCCAGAATGAGGCTCTAAAACTCTTCTTTTCTTTTCACAGTGCTTCCGCACTTCTCTCCACCACAGCTCTCAGATCGATGGCTCTGATACCACTTTGTTGGGAGAAGGATATTTGAGAAAAGTAAAGGTTATAGAAAGATATGGAGGAAAAGAACAATTTTATTACTACACAACTCTTTTTTTCTTTTTTTGGCTTGTTACAAAATGATGGAGATGACCACTATTTATACTAGTGGCACCTCCTCAAAACAATGACTCCAAAAAATTCTAGAGTTTTCTATACTAACCTAGTACAAATATTAATTGTGGTAGGTGCAATTATCCTCATTAATAATGGTAGGTGCAACTACCCTCTAGATCTTTCATGGAATTAACTAGAATAGAAATTTTTAGATCTTGGACTAAACTAACTCCTAAAGTATAATTCTAGCTGTTGGGCTAAGGGCCTGTTTGGTGTGACGTATAAGATATGATAATATAAGCTTATACTATACGTTATGACATTTTCAGTTGTTTGGTATGACCATCGTATAGTATAAGCTTATACAGCAGGACCCCTTAGTACATCAAAACGATGTATAACTGAATCCGGCCTAAGTGGGAGGGATTAGGCCTGATAAGGGGTTGATGTATTAATATTGTTTACAAGTACAATTTTCAAGAACTAATATATCATTTCAATATTAATATATTAAAATAATTTTTTAATATATTAATTTTTAAAATATTAAAAGATATTATCTTATTACAATATCATACCAAACGCTGGATAGCATTAAAATTTAATCAGATCTTATACAATCAAGTTTTATATTATCATGTCTTATGTTATCAGGACTTATCTTATACTGTATACCAAACAGGTCCTAAATGTATAGTATATCTAATGGACTAAAAACTAAATCAAGTTTATTTATTCAACGCTAGGCCCTATACACTAGGCTAGAACAGTAACAGTGGAAGCTATCTTACACATCGAGTATTGGCTAATCACTAAAATCCGTAGCTTACACTATCTCGCTGGTGTTCACACACACCTTTGATTTCCATTATCGGACTGTTGGTTGGGGATACTGAGCTTCTTCTTTCCAGTTGTCTTTGTCCATTCCTCCGTAGATAAAAACACTAATTACTTTACCAGACACTCACCGTTCAATACTCCAAACATGTATTAAAATACCATTCACTGGGTGGAGTGAGAATATTTCCCAAAATTTTACGGACCAAATTACCCCCAGCTTCACCACTCCGCTTCCCGCTGATGGTCGCTTCTCTTCGGTCAGTTATCTTCCATTCATACAAATAAGGGTTTTATTAATCTCACGTTATGTCATAGAGATAGTTATGAATGAGACTCACTTACTTAAAGAAAAAGAAAAAAAAATAATAACACGGAAGTCGATGTATGTGTAGGAGAGAAAAATACTCTCCCACAGCATAAGCTAATATTTTCCCTACAAATAAATACCCTTTCTTTAAGCTCATCTCTTTCTTTCGAATAGATACCCTTCAACAAAATAGTCAAACCCCTGCCTCTTCTTCAAGGGTTTATCTTGCTATGTGAAGCTGCCAAGATCTTTATGTTTTTTAAGATTTTCAAATCGTTTCTGAACCTGTGATATTAGAAGACTATCTTAAGGTGTACCTGTTTCAGAGAAGTACGTTCTACTCGCATAGACATGCCCAAAGCTCAAAGTAAGAATAACCATGAGCAAAGTGAAGGCAATTTAACCATGAGCAAGGTGTACCTGTGTGAGACAGAGAGTTTAGACTGAAAACCAACCATCGTGCCAGAGAGATTTGCACCGAGTATAATCGGTGTGAGAGAGAGTTGAGAGGAATCAACTGTGAATAAAAAAACGAGGCTGAATAATGTTTTAATAATTTTTACTCATAAAGGTTACTTTTTTAAATTCCGTCCATATTTTCAATTATATTTTTTGAAAATATTTTGACGTACCAAACAATTTTTTTTTGTAATATTATTGAAAAATTCATTTGCGAGTAGCGTAAGCAAAGGGACGGCATACAAATTATTCTCAGCCGTAGCATCCACCCTTAGGTTTGAGTAGCATCCATGCATTGCAGATAATCTTAGCACTAGAGCCGCCAAAACGGGCTCAGCTCGGCGGACCAACCCGCCCAACCCGCTAAACAGGGTGGGGTGGACTGAGTTTTTTAACCCAACTCAAAAGCGGGATGGGTCGGGGCGGGCTCATTTTTTGGAGGGTTGATGACGGGCATAAGCGGGCCGAGACGGGTCAGTGTAAAATAGGCTCGGGCTGGCGGGCCAACCCGCCCAACCCGCCAAAAGGGGCGGGGCAGACTGAGTTTTTGAGCCCACTTTCAAAAGCGGGACGGAGCAGGCTGGCTCATTTTTTGGCCGGTTGATGGCGGGGTGAGGCGAGGCGGGGCGGGCCGCCCACTTTGCCAGCTCTACTTAGCACACATATATGAAAAAGAAGACATCCCATATTAATTTCTCTTAAGCAAAAACCAAATTTCCAAACCATAGAAGTCATTAGGGTTGTGTAAAAAATCTGGAGTGAAAGTAGTACCGAATTACCCCATAAGAATTGCTTTTGTAAAACAATTCTTGAACTGAACAGATTTCAAAAAGTTTAATTCTGAATCAATTCAAAATTGGTTTGAAAGTAGATTTTAACAAGTCTATAAGACATTTTCGTATGGGAAGTGAATTCCAAACCTGTTTGAAAATACTAGCAAATAGTTTGATTCCTAAATAAAAGTTCAATATATAAGAAGGACTTATGTGTTATTCATGTTTTGGGCCCAAGGACTTTTATGAGTGAGTGTGCGGGATATAAAATCATTCATAAAAGTGTCAAAAAAAAAAATCATTCACAAATTTTTAATGGGTTTTTATAATTCTCATTTAACATGAGAATTACAATTTTCCTACACACCTTTCGATTTCCGTGCTGACATGGGTCCTACATATAATTTTTTCTAACACATGGGTCCCACATGCTTTTTATCTCTACAACATGAGATTTCAATTCTCCTTCAACATGAGAATTATAAAACCCATTTTTAATTTAACTCTTTAAACTTTAAGACGGCTCGGTCCTTCTTCATATACATACATATATAACTTGATTCTTAAACAATATACTTATCGTTTATCATTTTGTGCATTTGCCTTGCATATGTACTTAATGTTCCGAAAGTAATGATATTCGCACACCAAATAAGTTATATGACTTTTATACTTGTTTGAAAAAAAGGTAAAAATGGAATATGTCATAACACGTATTTTTTATTTTTTTTATTTTACTATCTAAATAGAAAGTAATGTTAAAATAGTATAAAAAAATTTATTTGCAAATATTATTTTTGAAGTGGTCCTTCTATTACAAAAGAAGAAATCTGACAAAAATGAATTTCATTATTTTTGAATGAATCATGTACAATGCTTACTGCTGTATATATGCAGCAACGAATAACAGAAAAGAGATCAAAACAGAAAGCGTGAATCGAGCATATGAGCTCATAACAGAAAGGTGGAGCACATGGGCTCATGACAGATGGAATGTACACCTGTAACAAAATAACTAACTGACTAGAAAAATAAAAATATATACTAAAACTCCCTCTCAAGATGGAGAGTGAATGTTGTGCACTCCCATCTTGGAAAGCAAGGAAGTAAACTGAGCAGGGTGAAGAGCCTTAGTAAGAATATCAGCCAGCTGGTGTGCAGATGCAATGGGGAAAGTTTGAAGGGATCCTTGCACAATTTGTTGTCTAACCAAGTGGCAATCAATGTCAATGTGTTTTGTCCTCTCATGGAAAACAGGATTGGCAGCTATGTGTAGAGCAGTATTATTATCACAGAACAGATGGGCAGCAGTAGAATGAACAATATTGAAATCTTTGAGTAATGAAAATAACCAAATAAGCTCACAAGTAACATTAGCCATGGATCTATATTCAGATTCCGCTGAAGATCTAGAAACAGTAGATTGTTTCTTGGACTTCCAACTGATTAAAGAGTTCCCCAAGAAGACACAGAAACCAGAAATCGATCTTCGAGTGTCAGGACATGAGGCCCAATCCGAATCAGAGAAAGCATTCAATTGAATTTTTGAAGAGGAAGCAAATAATAAACCTTGACCAACAGTACCTTTTAAGTAGCACAAAATCCTTTGAGCAGCATGAAGATGAAGAAGTCTAGGAGCAGACATAAATTGACTAAGATGGTTGACAGCATAACAAATATCAGGCCTTGTGATGGTTAAATATAATAAGCGTCCAATTAGCCTTCGGTATTGAGTAGGCTCAGTGAGAAGATCACCTGTAGAAGAGGAGAGCTTGAGGTGTGGTTCCATAGGTGTTGATTTAGGTTTGCAGCCAAGGTAGCCAGCATCAGACAAGATTTGCAAAGTGTAGTGACGTTGGCAAATAGAGATTCCAGCAGATGATCGGGCAACCTCAATGCCCAAAAAATATTTCAAATTACCAAGATTCTTCAATTTAAATTTTTTGTCCAGTAGAGAGGTAAGATGATGAACCTGATCAATATTATTGGATGCTACTAATATATCATCAACGTACACTAAAACAACAAGAAAATGATCACCAGAATGTTTGAAAAATAGAGAATGATCAGTTTGAGAATGAGAGAAGCCAAGTGACATAAGAGCTGAAGAGAACTTAGCAAACCATTGACGAGAGGCTTGTTTCAAACCATATAAAGACTTGTGGAGTCTACAAACAACATTTGGAGGTAGATGCTCCCCCTGTTTTGGATAACCAGGAGGTAAAGTCATGTAAACCTCCCCAGAAAGCTCCCCATGTAGAAAAGCATTATTGACATCTAACTGAATTATATGCCAGTTGTGAACTGCAGCAAGGGCAAGTAAGAGACGCACAGTGGTGATTTTAGCCACTGGAGAAAAAGTCTCCATGAAATCCAAACCTTCTTGTCGAGTAAAACCTATGGCAACCAAGCGGGCCTTATAACGTTCAAGGCTGCCATTAGAATGATATTTGACCCGATAGACCCATTTACAGCCAACCGAATGCTTACCAGCAGGAAGAGAAACAATGGACCAGGTTTTATTATGTTCAAGTGCAGAAATTTCTGCATCCATAGCAGCAGACATTCAGGCAGTTGGGAGGCCTCAACAAAAGATGAAGGTTCAAAATGAGAGGATAGGTTGTTAATGAAGGCAAGATGGGAGGAAGATAAGTGTGTGTAGGATAGGTGGGCAGAAAGGGGGTGGGCAGTAGAAGATGAGCAAATGTAATCTGATAGGTGTGGATGGGGCTTTCTAAGGCGAGAGGAAGTGTTTGTGTTGGGATCAGGAGCTTCAGTGGTAATTGTGGGAACATCAGAATGGGTCATAGAAGGCAAATTGGTTAAAGGGGTGGAGAAAGGTGCAGAGGAAGCAAAAGGGAAGATGGACTCATGAAAGACAACATCCCTGGAAATAAAAATGTGGTTGGTATTCAGATCAAGGAGTGTATAGGCTTTATATCCAGGGGGATATCCAATGAAAACAGCAGGTGAAGAACAAGCAGAGAACTTGTGCCTTACACGAGATAAAGTGGAATAAAAACATAAAGAACCAAAGACACGGAGATGAGAGTAAGAAGGAGGTTTATTGCATAAAAGCTCAAAATGAGTTTTGTGATGAAGGAGTGGGGAAGGAATGCGGTTAATTAGATAGACTGCAGTAAGGACACACTCAGACCAGTATGCAAGGGGAATATGGGACTAAAAATGCAGAGCACGGGCAACGTTTAGAATATGTTGGTGTTTACGCTCAACGACAGAGTTTTGTTGAGGACGTTCTACACATGAATGGAACAATTGGATGCCTTTAGAGGAGTAAAAATCAGGGATATTGAATTCTGGTGCATTGTCACACCTTATGGACTTAATGGGAGATGAGTACTGAGTGAGCATTAAAGAATAGAAAGAAGGAAAAATAGTTGAAAACTCAGATTTGTGTTTTAAAAAAAATACCCAAGTAAATCGTGTGGCATCATCAACAATGGTTAAAAAATATTTTGCACCAGAAATAGAGACAGGATTAAAGGGGCCCCAGATATCACAATGTATTAGAGTAAAAGCGGTGGAAGACATTTTAGGGTCTAAAATAAATGGTAATCGTTTTTGTTTAGCTAAGGGACAAATATTGCAAGGTAGGTGAGAGGCAGTATCAGTAAAATTTAAAACATCTTTCATTGAACTTAAAAGGGAGGGGGATGGGTGGCCTAACCGAGAATGCCACAATACAGAGGGAGAAAGTGTGGTAGACAAACAAAGGGGATGGGGAACATAAAAATTGGGAAAGAAATTGGAAGTATAAAAAATATAGAGGTCACCCATGCGTCTAGCAATCCCAATCTTCCTGCGAGTTATAGCATCCTGGAGTAGGCAAAATGAATCAGAAAAAGAGACAAGGATATTAGAATCTCGTGTAAGAGCACCAACAGAAAGAAGATTAAGAGTGAAAGATGGAACAAATAGAACATGATGCAAAATTAGTGAGGGAGAAAGAGAAACAGTCCCGATGGAAGAGATGGAGATGTGAGAACCATTAGGAAGAGATACATGTGCAGAAGAAGATGCAGGCAAAGGATCAGAAAGGAGAGATGCAAGGTAGGTGACATGGTGAGTAGCACCAGTGTCAAGTACCCAGCAAGTAGAAGAAATAAAGGGAGATGACTTACCACTGAAGTTCGCGATCATGGGGTTAGCAACAGGAGCGGTGGTAGGTGGCAGATCGGGAGACAAAGCAGGACAGATGGCAAATTTGTGGTGATGGGGAAATTCTGGAGAAGAGAAATAAGCTGAGTATATTGGGTACGAGATAAAGAAGTGGGTAATGGGGGAGAATTGGGTTGTGAAGTAGCCATGTGGACTTGGGCCTGGTTATGAGGTGGGCCAGAAAGTGGTCTTGGACTCCTGGGTTTGTAACCAGGAGGAAAATCGTGTAGCTTGAAGCACTTTTCACGTGTGTGACCCAATTGCTGGCAGTGAGAACAGAATGGACGAGAACGTCGTTGATTTGTGACGGCAGCAGTCAACGGAGATGGAGCTGGAACAGGAGATGCAGAAGATCTAGAAGCTGAGTTTGCAAGAGGAGCATCAATGGACAAAGGCAATGAAGTGGATATCTGCCTCTGACGTTCTTCTTGTAAAACTAAAGAGAAAACTCGAGATAATGGGGGTAGAGGTTCCATGAGAAGAATCTGAGCTCTAATGGAAGAAAAAGAGTCGTTGAGCCCCATTAAAAATTGCATTGCCTTATCCTGTTGCAGAGATGCAGATAAACCTCGAAGACCACCACAGGTGCAGGGGAAATTGGGAGAATAATCCTGAAGCTCGTCCCAAAGAATTTTCAGCTTTGTGTAAAAAGAATTGACATCAAGAGCTCCTTGATGCAGCGAAGAAATTCGTTGTTTGAGCTGAAAGATCCGTGGACCGTTAGCCTGATGAAAGCGAGTACGAAGATCATCCCAGAGATCATAGGCAGTGGGAAAGTACATCAAACTATCGACAATCTCCTTGGAAACAGAGTTAAGGAGCCATGAGGTCACCATGGAATTACATCTATTCCAAGAAGCGAACAGAAGATCAGATGATTCTGGACGGAGGAGACTTCCATCGATAAAACACGCCTTGTTTTTGGCGGTGAGAGCAATCAACATGGCTCTGCTCCAAGAATTGAAGTTAGGACCAGTAAGCGAATGAGTAACAAGTATGAGACCAGGATGATCTCCGTTCTGTAGATAAAATGGACTGGTAGAATCCTCCATTGGAGAGGAAAAAGAACCAGCATTAGATGTAGAGGATGAAGAGAGAGTGGTGTTTTTACCACCTCGAGCCATTGAAGAAGAAGAAGGTGAGGTCAGATAAAGTCATCTGATACCATATTACAAAAGAAGAAATCTGACAAAAATGAATTTCATTATTTCTGAATGAATCATGTACAATGGTTACTGCTGTATATATGCTGCAACGAATAACAGAAAAGAGATCAAAACAGAAAGCGTGAATCGAGCATATGACTCATAACAGAAAGGTGGAGCACATGGGCTCATGACAGATGGAATGTACACCTGTAACAAAATAACTAACTGACTAGAAAAATAAAAATATATACTAAAACCTCCCGATACATTTATCTGATGTGCAACCATATTAAGTATTTGAAAACAAAATTCTTTGCCCAAAATTTTGCTATAAAATGAGATATTTCATGTTCCCTCTCTTTACATATGTCTCCGATTACGTGTTGCACTTGACATTACATATTCTAGAATTATTGACCAGACCTATATATATATATATATATATATATATATATATATATATATATATATATTCTTTAAACTCTTATGAGTCGATCTGAATATAGGGTATCCCGAAATAATATTGAAATAATTTAAAAGAATCTTAATCTCAAAGCTATTGTTGCATTTAAGATATTTGCTTTTTTTTTATTTGCCAGAGAAAAGATGGATATTTTGAATATGTTTATTTTTTTTTTTAGATATTCCAATTGATTCATCGTTTCGTGATTAGTTTGATTCAGGGCAGGTCCCGGTATTAAGGCTTTAAATTCCTCCCAAAAACAGTACTGAAAAAGATCAAACACATGCTTTCACCACTTGCTTAATTTCCTAGCGCCAACTGACCTACCATGGTTACATTTTGAATGTTTTTGATACAATAATATATCATTTACTGGTACATGGAAGATGACACCAAAATGCTGCCTACCAAAATGCTGCCTTGCCACGTACAATTGTTCACAGCTACTCAGTACTTTTTATTTATTTTTTCATTTACTAGATCGTTTAGGTATCGTTTCATCTTTCATGTTCTATATAAATTTGGTTACTTAAGAGAATGAAGGTTTGACATGAACTGGAGTTAGACTTTTGAAATCCTTTCACACTTTGCAGTTATGTGCTGAGAGCGATGTATGGTTTTCTAACTTGCAAGATAATTGCACCTCATGTAATAATCTCAATAACCATTTGATTATCAAACATCATAACTTCTTGCTCTGTTCCACCAATAAAATACCAATATGATGTTTTCTGACTTCAGTATGATTTCTTTTGGATGTTACCCTTTACAAGAGAAATGGGGGATAAAGTCTAAAATGCGACCGGCATTTTAATTTATAAAATGACATGGTTGAGAAATAAAATACCAAAACGTCAGGCTGTCCAGTTTGACAATGGGTCTCTGTCTGCAGAACACTTGTGGCAAACAGATATTATCTTTTTATGTAATTGGGTTACTGTTTTGTCACGTCTAACCTGAAGAGGACTCATTATTAGAAAACAGATTCATTATTATTGACAGCAGGTCCTTGTCCAAAAAACACATGAAAAACTAAACTAGTTGAGACAAACAACGGTTCTTGAAACGTGGCATTTTATCATTTTGTTTTTGAATCATAACATTTCGATAATTAAAATGTCAAAACGTGGCATTTTTATTCCTGTCCTAGAAAAATAACATCGAATATGCTATTAGATAGGAAAGGTCATCAAAATTATGGATTTACTTACGAAGTTATGGTTGATTTGATATGTGTGGTAAAAAAAGCGTTGAATGAGGATGATTATATAAATTGCAATAAATAAGATTTATTATTATTTTTATATGAAACGTGTTGATAATCTAAATGTGAGTAATGGAATCTCACATTGCTTAAATATGGACTAAATGAGAGCATATAGATAGAAAGATCGATAAATTTAACGAAGAATGATCCGTTTATAAAATTTTTTTACAAATTAATTATACTAAGTATGACCGGTCATACACTCTTGATTGAAGTAAGACCGGTCATACTTAGTGTAATTTGTAAACAAAAAGTTTGTAAATATATCATTTTCCTAAATTTAATAACTTAAAATTTTAGATTGAAATATTATGTCCGATCGTTTAGCCCATTTGGTGAAAATTCTCCTCTACTATGGACTCACGTATAAACTGTGATAAACTCTAGAGAGCTCATAAAATATAAAAATGCATAAAGTCAACAATTTCCGGAGCTACTTATGTGTTATTCTATCAATGCAAAAATATTATTCTTGCATATAATTATTAACTAAAGCTATAACACCTTCCTTTTTAAATGAAAAAGGGAAAATAATCTAATCGATGTTGACTTTCTTGGCGTAAATTGAGCTTGATAGTTTGTGGGTATTCAAATATCGAGCTACATGCCATTGTTAATCCACAACTTTTTTGTTTCCAAATATCATATCAGACATCCGTTTTTAGAATCATTAATTTTTCATTATCCATTAAAGTCTCTGACAAGTTTGGTGAGTATTTTTTCCCGTGAATAATTTATATTTCTGTGAACTCAAATGAAACAGTTATTTTCATCTCTTATTCAACTCATTATATTAATAGGTAGATCAATTATTGTTTTTCTGCACACTGTTTAGTGTTTAAACGCTTATGCACTTTATTACATTAAAACTAGGAGGGGTAACATTATGGAGACCAAGAAGCTAAGCTATACAAAAGAACCAAAAACTTAAACTAAACTATGATTTGAATTGAAGTACATTTAAAATAACTTATTTTTAAAAAATTATTTCATGAACCGAACTGATTTTTAAGAATCAATTCATCAACTGAATAGATTTTTAAGAATCAGTTTAAAAACTAAACTAGATTTTAAGAATTAGTTCAAAAGCTGAATTTTTTTTTCTATTTTTTTTCTATCTATTTCTCTTATTTGTTTATTTATTTAGTGGCTTCTTTTTTATCTTTATTTTTATTACTTTATTTATTTAATTTTTTAATTTGTCTTTTCTTTTTGGAATAGGTTCGACCCGAATTGGTTCCGAACCGACCCGAACTTTTTTCAAACCGAACCGAATTGGTTTGGGATAAAAAAATTGGTTCTTTGAACCAAATTGGTTTAAGTTCTTCAAAAAATTCAGTTCAATTCGACCCATGCACATATATTAATAATATAATCTAATATTATGTTCACATACAAGCTCAGCAGGTGAAAGCATGATTATTTGGGCTCATATGAGCTGGAGTCCAATAGCTTGCATTATCTATAGGTTTTTCTAAGATGGAGGTAACAATGTTGAGCATTCTAAACTTGATGCATGTTGGTGTAATACTTCAAGCATCGAAAAACTCTTCTCTCTCAAACCTAAAACCTCCAAATATCTTGAAATATTAACTTCGTGTGTCAGATTTGAGCGAGTAAGGTGTCTATTCGAAGATCTCATCGGAAGGAACTCATATTTTAAATCACTTTTGCAATTCGACGAAAGGATTTTCTAGAATCTAAGTTTGAAGATACTGCAGCCTCAAATTTTTGATCTAGATCCTAGAAATTTTGACCATTTTTAGGAAGTGTAACCTACTGGGCTTTATTCTACTCGTCGAGACCATCGTTTTGAGTGATCTCTGGAGACACCATATTTTGTCTAGGAGATATAAATTTAAAATGAAACAACAATAAAAAAAAATCTTGTCACTGAAGTAGAAGTAGCTTCCGCAAGAGGGTTTGGTTGCTGTTTCAAGGCACCATATTTACGTGAAAATGGAAAAACAAAAACCAAAAATGAAATGTTGAAGAGATGTTTATGTGGTCTGAACATTGCACATGTGCAATACATTGAAGAATATCCTTCTACCTATTATCCATCATATAATTAACATGAGGAAAGCTCTTCTTTTCTTCCTCTATAAAATCAAAACCACAGAACGCTAGAGTGGGATTTTTTTTTTTTTTTTAGGCTTGTGGTTACTCTTGAAAAGGGAAAAAATCTAAAAAAATTATAGAAGAGTTATCGAACAAAAAAAGGGAGAAGAGGGGGGTGGTTATAAAAAATACTGATCCTTCACCAACAATATTTTTTTTCGTTGAGAGAGAGCATTAAAAATAGGTGAATAGAGTATATTCTTGGAATGATATGAAAAAGAGAGAGACTTCTACGGTGCTATCGTGTCACCAATAGTTCACCACCCACTACCATTGTCAGGTCCCACTACCATTGTCAGGCCTCCACCGCTGCTGTTGTTGCCACTGCCGGAAGATAGTCTCCACCGGGCTCCATCGCTCAAGGTTCACACATCACCCTGTTACCGCCACCATGTGGATTTCCTGTTGATATTATTTGGAGAGATCTTTCATCAAAAAGTATAACTACTAGAAAAATCATGTATGGCGAGTGAATTGTTATACAAATTCGGTCGCTAATCTCATCATCGCTACTACTTTCCCTTGCAAAATCATTTGCAAGAAAAAATAGTAACGAGAATGAAATTAACGACGGAATTTACATAGCAATTTCCTCGCTATACATGATTTTCTAATAGTAGTGTCTCACTAATTTTCCTA
This sequence comes from Gastrolobium bilobum, assembly GCF_033153095.1. Lineage (NCBI taxonomy): Eukaryota > Viridiplantae > Streptophyta > Magnoliopsida > Fabales > Fabaceae > Gastrolobium > Gastrolobium bilobum. The sequence continues at coordinate 12,500 of NW_026895914.1, read as the reverse complement.
TCCTCTCCATCGCAAAGACGTATAGGTGCGTATATCTTCAGTTAAGTAAAGCATTATTTTTTTGTATTGTATCAATGCTCACAGAGAAATGTTAAGATGAAGACAAAAACAATAAAGTAATTGCAATATGCAAAGATTAAAAGAAATACTGCTCTTTTCGTTTTTCCTACGAAACAGTATAAGAAATAGACATGTGGAATGGTGAAACTTGCTTAGTGTTTGTGAATGCCATAAATTATTTATTTTTACTTTTTTACTTTTCTGCACCTAAACTTGTCATAGGAAAACATAGACAAATGAAATGGTAAAACTTTCATGATGTTGGTGAATGAAATATATTTATTTACTATTTTTCCTATTTTCTTGTGCTTATAGTGCTTTAGATGAAAACATGCCAGTATCAAATAGTAAAACTTTCTTGGTGTTTGTGATTATAACGCATTTTTTATGCAAATAACTAAATAAATAAATTTTAATGAGATATTAACAAAAGTTAACCTCTGATCTTAGTAAAAACGTTATATTAAAAATAGTAATAATAAAAACAAAAATTTAATTTAATCTCATGAAGAGATTAGCTGAATTGTCACAGCTTGTTATTTCCATTATTTTTAGAATCATTTTAGCCGTGACGGTCTGGTGATTCAAAATTAATTTAAATTTATCGTAAAATTTAATAAAAAAATAATAACGTCAAGTCTATTTTTAAAAGGATTAGCTGAGTTGAGACAGCTTGTCAATCCCGCAGTCTTTTGAATCATTTTTGCCATAACGACTTGGTGATTCAAAATTTATTGTGAAATTTACAACAATAAAAAATAAAAATTATTGAAATAAATATAAATCATCAAAGGTAAAACTTTCCAACAATTTTTGCATAATTTTTTTTAAAAAATTATTAAAATCAATCACCAATCAATTTTTTTTATACAGAACAACGTAGCTTTGAGTTTCCTATTGTACTGAGGGGTACATCGGAGTGGGACCCTTCCCGTCAAGCACAAAAATAAATTTTCAAAAATTAGTTTTCCTTTCTTTAATCAATTTAGTTAAATTCTTTGGGGTAAAATAAATATTTAAAATCTTATCAATAATTTGCACAATTAATATAAGGTAACCGTTTGTTAAAACAGACGATGTAGGGTGCTAATATCTTCCCTACTAGTAATCGACTCCCGAATCCATTTCTGTTTTTCAAAGACCAATTTTCAAACAATAAGGATTTTTTCAATGTTTTCCCAAATAAACTTTGGTGGCGACTCCATTATTTTTTTTAAACATACGTCGCGTCGCGATACGGTTGCGACAGTCTCTCACCTTAAACGGAGGTCGGACGAAGGAGATATGACAATTTGAAGTTTCAGGTACACTTTTGTGCGAAAAAAATATTACTAAGAAAAGGAATATTCTGAGAGAATATTCTATCTGAATATTCCCCAAGTGAGTTTTCGACAACAAGGGTAGACTATCTTAAGATTTTTGAGCGCTCCGAATCTATTTTGGCAAATTCCAACTCTACATAGCAATTTGATGAAAGTTAGAGTATTTGCTCTAAGTTGCAAAGCCCGTAGACTACAAGGTGTGTAACACCCCGTATATATATCCGGTAATGTTATCATAATATCGTATTAAGCTGCGCTTAATTAAAATGCGGAATTACTTTTTCTTTTCAATTATGATGTCATTAACATTACCAACTTGCTTAATAATCAATTAATAAAACATCGCCTGTATGTAATTGCAATAAAACAGCTAACTGAAATACCTCATAACATAGATAATATAAGTGTGGCTCTAGTCACGGAACTACAACAATGTAGACCGGACCATCTAACAGTTTATACAACTCCAAACTACAAGTACTAACAGAAAGTGTCATGGACAATCCCCATGCTCACTCAAATAAGGCAACATGCCCAACATCAGTCTCAACAACAACATATCATAAATAGCGGAAAACATAAACAGCATCCAAATCCAGTCATGCTAACATATAAGCAGAAACAACAAAATCAGCTAAGCTCCGGCCTCCCGCCGCCTGAGGCATCAGTACCCATACTACCTGATCCTGAAATAAGCATTCCCCAAACGTGGGGTAAGATCTCTAATCTAGAAATCTTAGTAAGTCAGTTAGTCCTCAAGGATCTTCCACCCCAAGCTCACTTACATGTGCAATATAAGTTCAAAAGCAGTTTATCATTTATCATTTCAAAAACAATGCAATGCAGCAGATAATCATGCCATGTGTGTCAATACTAATCTACTGGCCAGAGACAGTGCAGGTATACGTCTATCACCTACACACCGTGCAAGTACCACTTGCATTCACCCCGGTACACCGTCTTGTATGGCGCTACATACTCAGGTTTCCCGTCAAGATGAAACAACACACGCATATTAAAAGCAATTACATGTAAAGTTCATTCAACATATCAAATATCCAAAAGCATGTACACAGCATGCATAAACCATACCCCCATGGGACATGGTGGAACCACAACATGGCTAAACCGAGGACACGAAAGCTTACCTTGCAAGCTAACTCCAAAAGCCAAGAGTCCACAGCTCAAAGTCCAAACACAGCAGATTCACAATCTGTTATGGACCAATACTATATCAATAATAATGCAACACAAGCATATAACTTAAATACAACGCCTTTCCTTACGTTTTACGACTTAAGGCTCCAAACCAAGCCATAAGTCCTTAATCACTTAATTCTGACTTAGTTCATTAATTACAGAAGTTCAACTTCATCAATCTAGGGTCCACAAACCCCCAATAGCCTACTGTACACACAGCACAGCTACTGTTCTACGAAATCCCAGAATATCCGGATATTCCTCGGGACCATATCCGGATATGCAATATCCGGATATCCAGAATCCCATATCCGGATACCTAGTATCCGGATACTCAAAACCCATATCCGGATATCACATATCCGGATATTCATCGGGCACATATCCAGATATTTCACGACAGAATGCATAAAATGCATTTCGTGAAGATATTCTTCCAAGGTTGGGTTTTTAACGATTTAAAGCACCTAAACATGCATTTCTAGGTGTGTTCAACATTACTCAACAACAAGTTATCATCTTTAAGCCTTAACATGCATCAAGCTTTCATTTTTAAGTTCAAAGACTCAAGACCAAAGGTGACAAGGCTTACCAAAGCTCAAAACAGAGGTTGGAGGTGCTCTTGGAGCTCACAATCAGCTCCCAAGGTGTTGACTTCAAGGGTGTACGAAAATACCACCCAAGCAAGGATCTTTCTTCACAAATGAAGCTCCTTGAAGCCTCACAAGCCAAGCACAACACTCCTCAACAAGAATGCCACCAAACCAGAAAACACCTCAGCTCCCACAACCACCACAACTCAGAAAAGGTGCTCCTTTCATACTCACAATGACCACTCACACAAGGCTCAAGTGTTTGGAGGTGAAGAAACCAAGCAAAATTGACACTTGATCTCCAAAATGGTGAAGAAAGCTCAATGGAACAGTAGCAACTGACCAGCCACTCCAGCATTCACGTAGCAACAGAAAACCTAGGGCTTTGTGCCCTTAACAAGGGTATTTATAGCCACTTACCCAATTAACACACAGTATTAACTTTAGTTGCTACGCTTAGCATTTTAATCCCAAACTTTGGATTATGAAGCTACATAATTTTCTAAGATTTATCATATTTTTCTTATAATTTTCTGAGCACTTTTCCGGTATGCGCTTTTCCAAGCCAGTACCGGTTTCCAGCACCAGTTCTCATTATCTGGACTTGAAACTCGTTTTACAAGTCCTACATATTATTCTAGTAATTATCATGCACTTACATTAATTTTCCGGGATACTTTTTTGGCACGCATTTATACCGACTAGCAGAACCGGTATCTGCACTTTTCTTTCGAAAAGCGACTTTCAGCATTCTTAATCACTTATTACGATTATTACGCCTCATAAATAATTATTAAGGTCAATTATGGAATCATTTCCTATTTTCTCGTAATTAAATTCCTTAATTAACGGTGCGGGTCCTTACAAGGTGCACTCTGTAACACTCCGTGTATACTCGGTTTGTTATCGTGTCATCGTATTAAGCAGCGCTTAATTAAAATGCGAAATAAACTTTTTCTTTTCAATTATGACGTCATTATCAATTACCAAGTTGATTACTTAGTTCTTTTCAAAAACATTGTCTGTATGTAAATTGCAAATAGACAACTATCTACACTGAATAACCTCAATATATAAATAAGTGAGTAACTAAGTCACGGAACTACAATACGTACCTGGACCATATCCTGATACATTAGACAACTCAGATAAACTCAAACATAACAGAAATTAATGTGGCATGGACAACCCTCATGCTCATCAAATAAGACAACAAAGCCCAACAGAGTCTAAACAACAACATGATAATAAATATAAAGCAGGCCAGCATCCAAACATATCATCATGAAAGCGTAATCTCAACTCAGCTCTGGCCTCCTGCCGCCCGAGGTCTCAACCCCCGAGTTACATGAACCTGAAATATGTGCCCCAAACGTGGGGTGAGATCTCTAAACAGAAATCTCAGTAAGGTAAGGGGCCCTCAAGGATTTCTCCACCCTAAGTCCAGTTACATGTGCAATATAAGTTCAAAAGCAGTAAAACAGTATAAGTTCCAAAATCAGTGCAATGGAGTAGAATAATCATGTCATGTGTGTCAACTATTCTACTGGCCAGAGAAATGCAGGATTTACATACGTCTATTACCTACAATCATTGCAAGTCACTACTTGCACCCACCCACATAATCACCCTATGGTATGTCTCCTACATACACAGGCTTACCGTATAGGTGGAACAACACATGCATATTATAAGCACTTGCACAAAATAGCTCAACAACATTTCAGATATAAATACATGAAAACACATCATGCATATAAACCATCCTCCCATGGGGTATGGTGGAACCAACAATGGCTAAACTGAGGACACGAAGCTTACCTCGCAAGCTAACTATCCAACCAAGATTCCAACCAAGTCCAAGATCCACAAACAACACTCTCACAGTCTGTTTATACCAACAATCATATCAACAATCATAACCTACAAGCATATGACATAAAGACAACGTTTCCCTTTTACGTTTCATGTCTTTAGGCTTATCACAAAGTCATAAACCCTTAATCACTTTGATTCTGACTCAGATTGATTATTACAGAGGTTCACTTAACCAATTATGGGTCAACAAACCATGATACAGTTCTGTCTGAATAGAACTGTCACTGTCTCGAAATTCCCAGAATATTCGGATATTTGTCGGAGGCATATCCGGATATCCATATTCGGATATCATATCCGGATATTCATATCCGGATATCTCCAACCTCATATCCGAATATCAATATCCAGATATTTCCAACTCCATATCTGGATATTTCGCGGCATAATGCAGTTCTGCATTTTCTCGAAGATATCACTCAAAGGTTGTGTTTTTAACACATAACAACGTCCAAACATGTAACATTAGACCCATTTAGACTAGTGATAACTTTGGTTACTTCATTTTATCGTATTACATGCCAAGAATCCATTTTTAATCAATAAAACTTATGTTCAAGGTAATGGTGCTTACCCAAAGGCTTCAAAACAGAACCACAAGTGCTCTTGGAGCTCACAAGTCAGTCCACAAATTCTGACTTCAAAGGTGCACGAAAATGGCACACAAAAATAGTTCTTTGCTTCACAAAATGGCTTCTTGGAGTCATGTACTAAGTAAATGACTCCCACCACACAAACCCAATAAGACAACACCCCCACTCTCCCATACAGAAGCTATAACTCAGCAAAGACAAGCCTTTCAACCACCAAAGGCTATAGCACACTCAAACAAGGAACTTTTGTGAAGAAATCACGAGAAATTGTGGTCTCTTGGTGCTTCAATGGAGGAAGAAAGATGGAGGAAGGTGGCTTCCTCAAGGAGCTCAGAAATGACACGAAGGTTTATGATTTTCTGACTTAGAATCATGTGCCAAGACCTTATATAACCCACTTAAGTTTTAATCGCATTGTATTAGCACTAATAGCTACGCTTAGCATTTTAATCTCAAACTTAGAATTCTGAACCTATCCATTTTTCTAAGATTTTTCATATTTTTATTTTATTTTTCGCAATACTTTTTCGGTACGCGCTTTTACATAACCAGTATCAGTTCTGACACCAGTTCTCATTATTTTGACCTGAAACTTGTTATGCTAGTCCTATATATTATTCTAGTGACATATACATACTTTTCCTAATTTTCTGGGATACTTCATCGGTATGCATTTATACCGTGAGATAGAACTGGTATCTGCACTTTTCGTCAGAAAAATGACTTTCAACATTATTAATCATTTACTATAACTATTTAAGCATTCTCATAATTATCAGGGTCAATTATGGAATTATCTCGTTAATTTCATAATTAATTGATTAAATTCCTAAATTAACGGTGCAGGTTCTTACATTCACCCCATCTTTTAAGAATTTTGTCCGCAAAATTAGAAACATACTTGTCCCGAAACTCGGGGTATTATCGGAGAAGCTCGTCCTCTCGCTCCCAAGTACACACCTCAGGAGTTTTTCCTGTCCATTGCACTTTGATCATCGGGATGATCTTGCTCCTAAGCCTCTTCTCGTCACAATCGAGAATCTTGAGTGGTCCGATGAGAGTTTTCAAGTTCTCCCGAACTTCCACATCATCTGGTTGCACCACGTGCGAAGGATTTGCAATATACTTCCGAAGCTGAGACACGTGAAACACGTCGTGGATGTTGGCCAAGTTCGGAGGTAAGGCAAGCCGGTAGGCAACGAGCCCTACCCTACCAAGAATCTGGTATGGCCCAAAGAATCTCGGGCTAAGCTTCCTCACTCCGAGGGCCCAACTAACACCGGTGACAGGTGAAAGTCTCACAAACACGTGCTCACCCTCACTGAACTCCAGTGGACGATGCTTGTAAGAACTTGTACCGTTAATTTAGAAATTTATTTAATTGATTATGAAATTAATAAGATAATTCCATAATTGACCCTAATAATTATAAGAAGGCTTAAATAATTATGCTAATTGATTAATAATGTTGAAAGTCATTTTTCTGACAAAAAGTGTAGATACCGGTTCTGCCTCACAGTATAAATGCGTACCGATGAAGTATCCCGGAAAATTATGAAAAGTGTGTATATGCCACTAGAATAATGTATAGGACTAGGGTGTCAAGTTTCAAGTAAAAATAATGAGAACTGGTGTCAGAATTGATACTGGCTTCGTAAAAGCGCGTACCAGAAAAGTGCTGCGAAAAATAAAATAAAAATATGAAAAATCTTAGAAAAATGGCTAGGTTCAGAATCCAAAGTTTGGGATTAAAATGCTAAGCGTAGCTATTAGCACTAATACAGTGCGATTAAAACTTTAGTGGCCTATATAAAGCCTTGGCACATGATCCTAGGTCTATTCTTTGTGCCTCCTTCGTGAGAATTTGCTGAGTTTGAGACTGCCACCCTTGCCACCTTCTTCTTCCTCCTTAGAAACCTCCAAGAGAGCATTTTTTCTTCTTGTTCTTTCACCACAATACCTTGTATAGGTGGGAGCAAGCCTTGGGTGCTTGTGAGGCTACTCCATTTCTGAGTTTCAGCTACTTAGTGTGAGGTGTGGGAGCTGACTTGTTGGTTTGTGTGGTGGGAGTGTTGGTTAGTATTTTTCTCAAGAGAAAAAGTTATCGTTCTCAGGGAACGGTTTGTTTAGTTTTCCTTTTTTAATTCCTATTTCTAATTTCTTGAAATTAAGTGATCAATCTTTTAAAACTAAGAAAAGACTAAATCAAACAAGGTATTTATCAGATTTGTATTAAACAAAATTTAACAGAGAGATATCTAATCACAAATGTATCAATTATAAGGTTCTGGAATTCTTTGAATCATGGATGAAGGAAAAATTTCGCATTCCTGCGTTTTATAACTGCTACGGCACTTTAGTATCAGAATTCGAATCACTATGGCTATTTTATCTGAAACTTCCCAGTTCCAGATTTTAATCTTTAGAAGGATCTTTTCCCAAAGTCTTCTAAATCTTTAAAAATTGTATCAAAGACCTCCTTGGGTTATCCCTAACCTCAAGGGTTCAATTAACAAGGGACATAACCTGATTTTCCGATCACAGTTATGCAAAAATTATTCAAGACCCATTCCCATGGTGTTCTTGGACTTAAAATCAAAATCTTGTTAATCAAATGAATCTAAAGCAAACCATCACAGTATTCAGAAAATTAAAGATCACCCAATCATCGTGAATCCTAGAAAGGAAAAGATCAGAAACCCATATTCAAAAATATTACAAATCTAAAAGTAAAGAAACATGCATCACAAACATTCATGAAAGAAAACTCAAGGTAAAGTTACAAACCGGTTCTTAAAGAGTCAAAGTTCCTAAACTAGAGCTAGGAAGAAAAAGATCAGAAATGTGAAAACAGTAGCTCGTATGCAGATCCGTGGTTCCTTTCCTTGAAGTTGCGTTGTCAATGCACTTCGAGATCAAGAATTGAAGATCAAGCACCAGCTTTCAAGACAAACACTCAGATTCGAAGAGAGAAAATACAAAATTCTAAACGTAAACTGAAACTAACAAGTACGGTATCTGACCCTAAAATGACTCAGACTCCTATTTAACTAAAAATTATAAAGCTGCCTCCAAATGCACTGCTGTCCATCCATCTCTATGTCCATCCAATGGTTCAGATTTGATCTTGATTTCAAAGAGTTGATCTTGCTTCCAAACTGTAGTAAAAATAATAAAAGAGAGTAGTAAATCATTAGTTTATCTCTTTCTCTCTTTTTTTTACCTTTGGGTTGATTGGCACTCATTTGGCCCATTACCATGCACTAATATCCAGCCTTCAACTCAAATATTGTAAAAATAAAGCCATTAAAATAATCATAATTTATAGCTAACAAAATACCCCAAACTTAGTTAATTGCTTGCCCTCAAGTAATCAGACAAACTTCACTCATAAGTTATATATCAACACAGATATAATTTCAATAACTTAGTTAAATTAAATCAGCCATCCGTGCAAAACATCACTCTTCTTAAAGCATTGACCAGGTTTAATGTCAACCAATTCCTACAACTAATTAATCACCCAACTCCAGTCAATCAGTAATTACATAATCATTCAATCAAAATTTCATGCTCATTCATTTAGTTGCAACCTAATTTAAAATGATTCAATTGAAATTCCACTGAATTCCTTTCCAGATACATTCAATCAATCAAATTCTCTCCTGTTTATAAGGGAGGTCACTCACTGTCATTATGCATGAATGCTTTCAACCTACACTACCATTTAGAAACTTGAAGTCCAATATGCTATCTCCATCAAAGGGTCTTTAAGGCTTGTAATGAGGCAGGGCTAGGATCTTTGTTTTTCTAGTCACTTGGCTAATTAAGCTAACCCTTAGTGTCTAACTAGTCCTCATTAGCTCTTTTCTGATTTTTTTCCTAAACAAGACAAAGGGAAATTAGTAACTCTCTTTCCCTTTTTGTTCAACCCTTTTTTTTTCTGCCTCTTTCCCTTTTTTACAAAGATTCAAGCTCAGAGATCTCCTTTCTTTTTTCTTTTTTGAAACAGAACAAAGAACTCTTTTCATAAAATCACTGTGTCCCCTTTTTTTCGATTTTCTTTTACCTCCTGATCCTCTTTCCTTCTTCTCTTTTTCTAATCTTTCTTTTTTACAACCAATTCCCCTTTGCCTCATTTAGCTTATTGTATTTCTGAGCTAATGAGAAGTAGCTAAATACTAAAACAGCTACACAGGATGGACAAGGAAATTGGCTCATAATATCAGGGTACTTGATCAGAAAAGAAAGGTCTCAGGCTCAAATATAGGGACCAAGGGATATAATCAAAGGGTAAGGCTTTTGGCTCTAGGCTATACATTCAGAAACAATGCCCCAATCACACAGAAATAGCATATTAGTCATCCAAACAGAGTGCAGTATTCAAAGCATCAATGCACAATGACCACTCACAAAGGAATAGAGTGTTTAGGTTCAAATATCTCACATGGGTTGTTAATCCAATGGGTTTTCAGTGAATCATTAAATTAAGGTTCACAAAAAAATTATGGCTTGTAAATTTGATTTGCAGCTTATATAACTACTTATCAACTAAGCATAGATCCTTAATTGACTCGGAATTAATGTAATTAAATCTGGGTATACTTAATCAGTGATAATGTTAAACACATCATGCTATAAATTATTTCCATGTTACCACTCAAATAAAATCAGCACAGAACAGAGATAATTATATAATTTTATGGACCAATCAACAAAGTAATGGTAACAGCAATTACAACAAATATAATCACCCCAAACTTAAAATGAAGCTGGGTCCTCACAGCAGAACATAAATACAGAAAAATAGTAAATGGAAGAAAAAAGAATAAATAAATACTTAACAAAAGAAAATAAATAAAGAACCTGGATACCAACAAGAGATATCAGCTGGCAGAAAAGGTGTCATCTAGATCAACCAACTCATCTGAATCTTGTGCAGCAGCTTGAGAAGTTCCTTCATGAAGGTGACCGGAAAGCAAATGTTCTGGAAGCTCAGGGAAGTCTTCTTCAGGAAAAGTCTCTTGATACGAAGCTGCACAGCACGATCTCGTTTATTTATGTACGTGAAGAGACCTTTGATGACATTTTCCAGCTTATCAATGCGCTCCTCCATGGCTGAAACCTTTCCCTTAGCTTTCCCTGGAGTAGGCGGAGCTGAAGATGTTCCTTGTGTAGGCGGAGCTGAAGATGATTTTCTCTTCTTCCGTAGGCTGGCCTCAGCGATCCTTTTCAAGCATATTTCATTTATGGGAGAGTTAGGAATGGAGACCAGTGCTCCATCTTGAGAGGACGAAGGCACTCCAGCAGCATCACACAATAACTTCACCAAGCAAGGGAAGTAGAACGGTCCTGATGTCTTCTTTGAATTCTCACACAACTCTTGATGTATGAGCCGCTCTGGGTGAAAAGGGAGACCTTGAAGAATGCAATAAACCACTACACCAACCTTAGTTGATAAGTGATTCATGTGGAGCTTGGGAAAAATGCGGTGGCGAACAAATTTCGCCCAAACTTGAGCTTCCTTTGTCAGATCTGTGGTCAGCATTTTTTCAGAATCCCATTGGGTGGAGTCATCCCCAGTGAGCGTTCGTGCCATTAGAGAATAAACCCCAGTTTGAGTCCTATCGGAGAGAAGCTTCAAGAACCAGTTGTATTCTGAAAATTTGAGGTTGTACACCTCTAGAATTTTTGCTGGAGAAATGTCCACCAATTTTCCTCTGACTGGGACTGCATGTGGTGCCTCCTCATCCGGAAAGTTGGCCACAAAATCGTGAACCAACTTTATTGGCACCTGAACAGATGGATGATCAGCAAAGACTTCCCATTTCCATGGCGTGACGTGTTGCCAGACAAAAAGTTCCATATAAGCTCCTCTTTTATCTGAGAGGTCGAATCCTCTCTCGTAATGAATTTTTAACTTGGATTGAACCAGCTCCTTGAGACGTTGAGAAACTCTTTCGGAAACTGGAGGGTCAGAAGTAGAAGACCCAGCTGCTGATGACCTTCGAGTTGCTGGTATGTGAACTGCCTTACCTTTGACTGCTCCATGCTTGATTTTGGTATTCTTGTTTGGTGCCATTGTTCACTGAAAAATAAATCAGTGAATACAAGAAACATAAAGGTAAATTTGTCAGCAAAGGAAATAAATAGAATAAGCACTTACTGTTTGTTATAAGAATAAATGAACAAGTGATTAGCTAAACTAAACATGTAGATTAATTTACTTAACTCGACCAGGGGAGCGTGATTATCCACTTAACATGTAGAAAGCCAAGAAAAACAGATGGTGGAACTCACTGTTTGCACACATATCAGATTTGTATGCATACATAGAAGTATTTTAATCCAAGAGCCTTAACGCATGATACAACAACTCAATCTATCAAAATGAATTTGATACATTCTACTCTATCTCTTACTGGTGATTTAAGTCTCAATACGAACCTATAAATAATTGGTTAATTAAATGAGTCACTCTTGCAAGCTAAAAATAAATAAATAAATAAAATAGTTGGAAATGAAATGAAATGTTTCACAGGAATCTATTTTACCATTAAACAAATAATACAGAACAATGAAAATCAGACAGAAAGCATGCAAGTACAACGTTGGATTACACAAGTAAAATAATTTGCACATGAACCCAAGCCAAAATAAAAATAAAAATAATATTAAATAAGCCAAAATTATTAACATGCAGAATGAGGAACAATGACAATGTAACAAAATGGAATAATCATTTACAGAGAAATAAAACTACTCAAGCGTACAAGCCAAAATTTAATATTTTAGACGAAAGGAGAAAAATAAAAACTAAAAACTAATAAAAGGGGAGTAAGGTTTTGTTATTT
>NW_026895913.1:0-10249 GCF_033153095.1 Gastrolobium bilobum | reverse complement strand
GAAAAGAAGTAAATGTTCAAGACATCCTCTAGTGTGAACAGAAAGCTGAGATTTAAGGAGAATGCGACACCTCAGCTAATTTTCAAAAGTTTTTTTTACTGTAGCGTGAACAGAAAGCTGAGATTTAAGGAGAATGCGACACCTCAGCTAATTTCAAAAGTTTTTTTTACATTAAAACAGAAAGAATCCTCTAGTGTGAACAGAAATTCAAACATACATATTTTGTTCACTACATGGAAAAGAAGTAAGTTTTCAAGACATCCTCTAGTGTGAACAGAAAGCTGAGATTTAAGGAGAATGCGACACCTCAGCTAATTTTCAAAAGTTTTTATTACATTAAAATTGAAAGAATCCTCTAGTGTGAACAGAAATTCAAACATACATATTTTGTTCACTACATGGAAAAGAAGTAAGTTTTCAAGACATCCTCTAGCGTGAACAGAAAGCTGAGATTTAAGGAGAATGCGACACCTCAGCTAATTTCAAAAGTTTTTTTTACATTAAAACAGAAAGAATCCTCTAGTGTGAACAGAAATTCAAACATACATATTTTGTTCACTACATGGAAAAGAAGTAAATGTTCAAGACATCCTCTAGTGTGAACAGAAAGCTGAGATTTAAGGAGAATGCGACACCTCAGCTAATTTTCAAAAGTTTTTTTTACATTAAAACGGAAAGAATCCTCTAGTGTGAACAGAAATTCAAACATACATATTTTGTTCACTACATGGAAAAGAAGTAAGTTTTCAAGACATCCTCTAGCGTGAACAGAAAGCTGAGATTTAAGGAGAATGCGACACCTCAGCTAATTTCAAAAGTTTTTTTTACATTAAAACAGAAAGAATCCTCTAGTGTGAACAGAAATTCAAACATACATATTTTGTTCACTACATGGAAAAGAAGTAAGTTTTCAAGACATCCTCTAGCGTGAACAGAAAGCTGAGATTTAAGGAGAATGCGACACCTCTGCTAATTTCAAAAGTTTTTTTTACATTAAAACAGAAAGAATCCTCTAGTGTGAACAGAAATTCAAACATACATATTTTGTTCACTACATGGAAAAGAAGTAAATTTTCAAGACATCCTCTAGTGTGAACAGAAAGCTGAGATTTAAGGAGAATGCGACACCTCAGCTAATTTTCAAAAGTTTTTTTTACATTAAAACAGAGAGAATCCTCTAGTGTGAACAGAAATTCAAACATACATATTTTGTTCACTACATGGAAAAGAAGTAAGTTTTCAAGACATCTTGTAGCGTGAACAGAAAGCTGAGATTTAAGGAGAATGCGACACCTCAGCTAATTTCAAAAGTTTTTTTTACATTAAAACAGAAAGAATCCTCTAGTGTGAACAGAAATTCAAACATACATATTTTGTTCACTACATGGAAAAGAAGTAAGTTTTCAAGACATCCTCTAGTGTGAACAGAAAGCTGAGATTTAAGGAGAATGCGACACCTCAGCTAATTTTCAAAAGTTTTTTTTACATTAAAACGGAAAGAATCCTCTAGTGTGAACAGAAATTCAAACATACATATTTTGTTCACTACATGGAAAAGAAGTAAGTTTTCAAGACATCCTCTAGCGTGAACAGAAAGCTGAGATTTAAGGAGAATGCGACACCTCAGCTAATTTCAAAAGTTTTTTTTACATTAAAACAGAAAGAATCCTCTAGTGTGAACAGAAATTCAAACATACATATTTTGTTCACTACATGGAAAAGAAGTAAATGTTCAAGACATCCTCTAGTGTGAACAGAAAGCTGAGATTTAAGGAGAATGCGACACCTCAGCTAATTTTCAAAAGTTTTTTTTACATTAAAACGGAAAGAATCCTCTAGTGTGAACAGAAATTCAAACATACATATTTTGTTCACTACATGGAAAAGAAGTAAGTTTTCAAGACATCCTGTAGCGTGAACAGAAAGCTGAGATTTAAGGAGAATGCGACACCTCAGCTAATTTCAAAAGTTTTTTTTACATTAAAACAGAAAGAATCCTCTAGTGTGAACAGAAATTCAAACATACATATTTTGTTCACTACATGGAAAAGAAGTAAGTTTTCAAGACATCCTCTAGTGTGAACAGAAAGCTGAGATTTAAGGAGAATGCGACACCTCAGCTAATTTTCAAAAGTTTTTTTTACATTAAAACGGAAAGAATCCTCTAGTGTGAACAGAAATTCAAACATACATATTTTGTTCACTACATGGAAAAGAAGTAAGTTTTCAAGACATCCTCTAGCGTGAACAGAAAGCTGAGATTTAAGGAGAATGCGACACCTCAGCTAATTTCAAAAGTTTTTTTTACATTAAAACAGAAAGAATCCTCTAGTGTGAACAGAAATTCAAACATACATATTTTGTTCACTACATGGAAAAGAAGTAAGTTTTCAAGACATCCTCTAGTGTGAACAGAAAGCTGAAAATTAAGGAGAATGCGACACCTCAGCTAATTTTCAAAAGTTTTTATTACATTAAAACGGAAAGAATCCTCTAGTGTGAACAGAAATTCAAACATACATATTTTGTTCACTACATGGAAAAGAAGTATGTTTTCAAGACATCCTCTAGTGTGAACAGAAAGCTGAGATTTAAGGAGAATGCAACACCTCAGCTAATTTTCAAAAGTTTTTTTTACATTAAAACGGAAAGAATCCTCTAGTGTGAACAGAAATTCAACCACACATACATATTTTGTTCACTATATCGAAAAGAAGTAAGTTTTATAGACATCCTCTAGCGTGAACAGAAAGCTGAGATTTAAGGAGAATGCGACACCTCAGCTAATTTTCAAAAGTTTTTTTTACATTAAAACGGAAAGAATCCTCTAGTGTGAACAGAAATTCAAACATACATATTTTGTTCACTACATGGAAAAGAAGTAAGTTTTCAAGACATCCTGTAGCGTGAACAGAAAGCTGAGATTTAAGGAGAATGCGACACCTCAGCTAATTTCAAAAGTTTTTTTTACATTAAAACAGAAAGAATCCTCTAGTGTGAACAGAAATTCAAACATACATATTTTGTTCACTACATGGAAAAGAAGTAAGTTTTCAAGACATCCTCTAGTGTGAACAGAAAGCTGAGATTTAAGGAGAATGCGACACCTCAGCTAATTTTCAAAAGTTTTTATTACATTAAAACGGAAAGAATCCTCTAGTGTGAACAGAAATTCAAACATACATATTTTGTTCACTACATGGAAAAGAAGTATGTTTTCAAGACATCCTCTAGTGTGAACAGAAAGCTGAGATTTAAGGAGAATGCGACACCTCAGCTAATTTTCAAAAGTTTTTTTTACATTAAAACGGAAAGAATCCTCTAGTGTGAACAGAAATTCAAACATACATATTTTGTTCACTACATGGAAAAGAAGTAAGTTTTCAAGACATCCTCTAGCGTGAACAGAAAGCTGAGATTTAAGGAGAATGCGACACCTCAGCTAATTTCAAAAGTTTTTTTTACATTAAAACAGAAAGAATCCTCTAGTGTGAACAGAAATTCAAACATACATATTTTGTTCACTACATGGAAAAGAAGTAAATGTTCAAGACATCCTCTAGTGTGAACAGAAAGCTGAGATTTAAGGAGAATGCGACACCTCAGCTAATTTTCAAAAGTTTTTTTTACATTAAAACGGAAAGAATCCTCTAGTGTGAACAGAAATTCAAACATACATATTTTGTTCACTACATGGAAAAGAAGTAAGTTTTCAAGACATCCTCTAGCGTGAACAGAAAGCTGAGATTTAAGGAGAATGCGACACCTCAGCTAATTTCAAAAGTTTTTTTTACATTAAAACAGAAAGAATCCTCTAGTGTGAACAGAAATTCAAACATACATATTTTGTTCACTACATGGAAAAGAAGTAAGTTTTCAAGACATCCTGTAGCGTGAACAGAAAGCTGAGATTTAAGGAGAATGCGACACCTCAGCTAATTTCAAAAGTTTTTTTTACATTAAAACAGAAAGAATCCTCTAGTGTGAACAGAAATTCAAACATACATATTTTGTTCACTACATGGAAAAGAAGTAAGTTTTCAAGACATCCTCTAGTGTGAACAGAAAGCTGAGATTTAAGGAGAATGCGACACCTCAGCTAATTTTCAAAAGTTTTTATTACATTAAAACGGAAAGAATCCTCTAGTGTGAACAGAAATTCAAACATACATATTTTGTTCACTACATGGAAAAGAAGTATGTTTTCAAGACATCCTCTAGTGTGAACAGAAAGCTGAGATTTAAGGAGAATGCAACACCTCAGCTAATTTTCAAAAGTTTTTTTTACATTAAAACGGAAAGAATCCACTAGTGTGAACAGAAATTCAAGCATACATATTTTGTTCACTATATCGAAAATAAGTAAGTTTTATAGACATCCTCTAGCGTGAACAGAAAGCTGAGATTTAAGGAGAATGCGACACCTCAGCTAATTTTCAAAAGTTTTTTTTACATTAAAACGGAAAGAATCCTCTAGTGTGAACAGAAATTCAAACATACATATTTTGTTCACTACATGGAAAAGAAGTAAGTTTTCAAGACATCCTGTAGCGTGAACAGAAAGCTGAGATTTAAGGAGAATGCGACACCTCAGCTAATTTCAAAAGTTTTTTTTACATTAAAACAGAAAGAATCCTCTAGTGTGAACAGAAATTCAAACATACATATTTTGTTCACTACATGGAAAAGAAGTAAGTTTTCAAGACATCCTCTAGTGTGAACAGAAAGCTGAGATTTAAGGAGAATGCGACACCGCAGCTAATTTTCAAAAGTTTTTATTACATTAAAACGGAAAGAATCCTCTAGTGTGAACAGAAATTCAAACATACATATTTTGTTCACTACATGGAAAAGAAGTATGTTTTCAAGACATCCTCTAGTGTGAACAGAAAGCTGAGATTTAAGGAGAATGCAACACCTCAGCTAGTTTTCAAAAGTTTTTTTTACATTAAAACGGAAAGAATCCACTAGTGTGAACAGAAATTCAAGCATACATATTTTGTTCACTATATCGAAAATAAGTAAGTTTTATAGACATCCTCTAGCGTGAACAGAAAGCTGAGATTTAAGGAGAATGCGACACCTCAGCTAATTTTCAAAAGTTTTTTTTACATTAAAACGGAAAGAATCCTCTAGTGTGAACAGAAATTCAAACATACATATTTTGTTCACTACATGGAAAAGAAGTAAGTTTTCAAGACATCCTGTAGCGTGAACAGAAAGCTGAGATTTAAGGAGAATGCGACACCTCAGCTAATTTCAAAAGTTTTTTTTACATTAAAACAGAAAGAATCCTCTAGTGTGAACAGAAATTCAAACATACATATTTTGTTCACTACATGGAAAAGAAGTAAGTTTTCAAGACATCCTCTAGTGTGAACAGAAAGCTGAGATTTAAGGAGAATGCGACACCTCAGCTAATTTTCAAAAGTTTTTATTACATTAAAACGAAAAGAAGTAAGTTTTCAAGACATCCTCTAGTGTGAACAGAAAGCTGAGATTTAAGGAGAATGCGACACCTCAGCTAATTTTCAAAAGTTTTTTTTACATTAAAACGGAAAGAATCCACTAGTGTGAACAGAAATTCAAACATACATATTTTGTTCACTGCATGGAAAAGAAGTAAGTTTTCAAAAGTTTTTTTTACATTAAAACGGAAAGAATCCTCTAGTGTGAACAGAAATTCAAACATACATATTTTGTTCACTACATGGAAAAGAAGTAAGTTTTCAAGACATCCTCTAGCGTGAACAGAAAGCTGAGATTTAAGGAGAATGCGACACCTCAGCTAATTTTCAAAAGTTTTTTTTACATTAAAACGAAAGAATCCTCTAGTGTGAACAGAAATTCAAACATACATATTTTGTTCACTACATGGAAAAGAAGTAAGTTTTCAAGACATCCTCTAGCGTGAACAGAAAGCTGAGATTTAAGGAGAATGCGACACCTCAGCTAATTTTCAAAAGTTTTTTTTACATTAAAACGGAAAGAATCCTCTAGTGTGAACAGAAATTCAAACATACATATTTTGTTCACTACATGGAAAAGAAGTAAGTTTTCAAGACATCCTCTAGCGTGAACAGAAAGCTGAGATTTAAGGAGAATGCGACACCTCAGCTAATTTTCAAAAGTTTTTTTTACATTAAAACGGAAAGAATCCTCTAGTGTGAACAGAAATTCAAACATACATATTTTGTTCACTACATGGAAAAGAAGTAAGTTTTATAGACATCCTCTAGCGTGAACAGAAAGCTGAGATTTAAGGAGAATGCGACACCTCAGCTAATTTTCAAAAGTTTTTTTTACATTAAAACGGAAAGAATCCTCTAGTGTGAACAGAAATTCAAACATACATATTTTGTTCACTACATGGAAAAGAAGTAAGTTTTATAGACATCCTCTAGCGTGAACAGAAAGCTGAGATTTAAGGAGAATGCGACACCTCAGCTAATTTTCAAAAGTTTTTTTTACATTAAAACGGAAAGAATCCTCTAGTGTGAACAGAAATTCAAACATACATATTTTGTTCACTACATGGAAAAGAAGTAAGTTTTCAAGACATCCTCTAGCGTGAACAGAAAGCTGAGATTTAAGGAGAATGCGACACCTCAGCTAATTTTCAAAAGTTTTTTTTACCTTAAAACAGAAAGAATCCTCTAGTGTGAACAGAAATTCAAACATACATATTTTGTTCACTACATGGAAAAGAAGTAAGTTTTCAAGACATCCTCTAGCGTGAACAGAAAGCTGAGATTTAAGGAGAATGCGACACCTCAGCTAATTTTCAAAAGTTTTTTTTACATTAAAACGGAAAGAATCCTCTAGTGTGAACAGAAATTCAAACATACATATTTTGTTCACTACATGGAAAAGAAGTAAGTTTTCAAGACATCCGCTAATTTCAAAAGTTTTTTTTACATTTAAACAGAAAGAATCCTCTAGTGTGAACAGAAATTCAAACATACATATTTTGTTCACTACATGGAAAAGAAGTAAGTTTTCAAGACATCCTCTAGCGTGAATAGAAAGCTAAGATTTAAGGAGAATGCGACACCTCAGCTAATTTTCAAAAGTTTTTTTTACATTAAAACGGAAAGAATCCTCTGGATTGAACAGAAATTCAAACATACATATTTTGTTCACTACATGGAAAAGAAGTAAGTTTTCAAGACATCCTGTAGCGTGAACAGAAAGCTGAGATTTAAGGAGAACGCGACACCTCAGCTAATTTTCAAAAGTTTTTTTTACATTAAAACGGAAAGAATCCTCTAGTGTGAACAGAAATTCAAACATACATATTTTGTTCACTACATGGAAAAGAAGTAAGTTTTCAAGACATCCTGTAGCGTGAACAGAAAGCTGAGATTTAAGGAGAATGCGACACCTCAGCTAATTTTCAAAAGTTTTTTTTACATTAAAACGGAAAGAATCCTCTAGTGTGAACAGAAATTCAAACATACATATTTTGTTCACTATATGGAAAAGAAGTAAGTTTTATAGACATCCTCTAGCGTGAACAGAAAGCTGAGATTTAAGGAGAATGCGACACCTCAGCTAATTTCAAAAGTTTTTTTTACATTAAAACGGAAAGAATCCTCTAGTGTGAACAGAAATTCAAACATACATATTTTGTTCACTACATGGAAAAGAAGTAAGTTTTCAAGACATCCTCTAGCGTGAACAGAAAGCTGAGATTTAAGGAGAATGCGACACCTCAGCTAATTTTCAAAAGTTTTTTTTACATTAAAACGGAAAGAATCCTCTAGTGTGAACAGAAATTCAAACATACATATTTTGTTCACTACATGGAAAAGAAGTAAGTTTTCAAGACATCCTCTAGCGTGAACAGAAAGCTGAGATTTAAGGAGAATGCGACACCTCAGCTAATTTCAAAAGTTTTTTTTACATTAAAACAGAAAGAATCCTCTAGTGTGAACAGAAATTCAAACATACATATTTTGTTCACTACATGGAAAAGAAGTAAGTTTTCAAGACATCCTCTAGCGTGAATAGAAAGCTAAGATTTAAGGAGAATGCGACACCTCAGCTAATTTTCAAAAGTTTTTTTTACATTAAAACGGAAAGAATCCTCTAGTGTGAACAGAAATTCAAACATACATATTTTGTTCACTACATGGAAAAGAAGTAAGTTTTCAAGACATCCTGTAGCGTGAACAGAAAGCTGAGATTTAAGGAGAACGCGACACCTCAGCTAATTTTCAAAAGTTTTTTTTACATTAAAACGGAAAGAATCCTCTAGTGTGAACAGAAATTCAAACATACATATTTTGTTCACTACATGGAAAAGAAGTAAGTTTTCAAGACATCCTGTAGCGTGAACAGAAAGCTGAGATTTAAGGAGAATGCGACACCTCAGCTAATTTTCAAAAGTTTTTTTTACATTAAAACGGAAAGAATCCTCTAGTGTGAACAGAAATTCAAACATACATATTTTGTTCACTATATCGAAAATAAGTAAGTTTTATAGACATCATCTAGCGTGAACAGAAAGCTGAGATTTAAGGAGAATGCGACACCTCAGCTAATTTCAAAAGTTTTTTTTACATTAAAACGGAAAGAATCCTCTAGTGTGAACAGAAATTCAAACATACATATTTTGTTCACTACATGGAAAAGAAGTAAGTTTTCAAGACATCCTCTAGCGTGAACAGAAAGCTGAGATTTAAGGAGAATGCGACACCTCAGCTAATTTCAAAAGTTTTTTTTACATTAAAACAGAAAGAATCCTCTAGTGTGAACAGAAATTCAAACATACATATTTTGTTCACTACATGGAAAAGAAGTAAGTTTTCAAGACATCCTCTAGTGTGAACAGAAAGCTGAGATTTAAGGAGAATGCGACACCTCAGCTAATTTTCAAAAGTTTTTATTACATTAAAACGGAAAGAATCCTCTAGTGTGAACAGAAATTCAAACATACATATTTTGTTCACTACATGGAAAAGAAGTAAGTTTTCAAGACATCCTCTAGTGTGAACAGAAAGCTGAGATTTAAGGAGAATGCAACACCTCAGCTAATTTTCAAAAGTTTTTTTTACATTAAAACGGAAAGAATCCTCTAGTGTGAACAGAAATTCAAACATACATATTTTGTTCACTATATCGAAAATAAGTAAGTTTTATAGACATCCTCTAGCGTGAACAGAAAGCTGAGATTTAAGGAGAATGCGACACCTCAGCTAATTTTCAAAAGTTTTTTTTACATTAAAACGGAAAGAATCCTCTAGTGTGAACAGAAATTCAAACATACATATTTTGTTCACTACATGGAAAAGAAGTAAGTTTTCAAGACATCCTGTAGCGTGAACAGAAAGCTGAGATTTAAGGAGAATGCGACACCTCAGCTAATTTCAAAAGTTTTTTTTACATTAAAACAGAAAGAATCCTCTAGTGTGAACAGAAATTCAAACATACATATTTTGTTCACTACATGGAAAAGAAGTAAGTTTTCAAGACATCCTCTAGTGTGAACAGAAAGCTGAGATTTAAGGAGAATGCGACACCTCAGCTAATTTTCAAAAGTTTTTATTACATTAAAACGGAAAGAATCCTCTAGTGTGAACAGAAATTCAAACATACATATTTTGTTCACTACATGGAAAAGAAGTATGTTTTCAAGACATCCTCTAGTGTGAACAGAAAGCTGAGATTTTAGGAGAATGCAACACCTCAGCTAATTTTCAAAAGTTTTTTTTACATTAAAACGGAAAGAATCCACTAGTGTGAACAGAAATTCAAGCATACATAATTTGTTCACTATATCGAAAATAAGTAAGTTTTATAGACATCCTCTAGCGTGAACAGAAAGCTGAGATTTAAGGAGAATGCGACACCTCAGCTAATTTTCAAAAGTTTTTTTTACATTAAAACGGAAAGAATCCTCTAGTGTGAACAGAAATTCAAACATACATATTTTGTTCACTACATGGAAAAGAAGTAAGTTTTCAAGACATCCTGTAGCGTGAACAGAAAGCTGAGATTTAAGGAGAATGCGACACCTCAGCTAATTTCAAAAGTTTTTTTTACATTAAAACAGAAAGAATCCTCTAGTGTGAACAGAAATTCAAACATACATATTTTGTTCACTACATGGAAAAGAAGTAAGTTTTCAAGACATCCTCTAGCGTGAATAGAAAGCTAAGATTTAAGGAGAATGCGACACCTCAGCTAATTTTCAAAAGTTTTTTTTACATTAAAACGGAAAGAATCCTCTGGATTGAACAGAAAT
>NW_026895912.1:0-10368 GCF_033153095.1 Gastrolobium bilobum | reverse complement strand
CCGTTTTAATGTGAAAAAAACTTTTGAAAATTAGCTGAGGTGTCGCATTCTCCTTAAATCTCAGCTTTCTGTTCACGCTAGAGGATGTCTTGAAAACTTACTTCTTTTCGATATAGTGAACAAAATATGTATGTTTGAATTTCTGTTCACACTAGAGGATTCTTTCCGAATTTCTGTTCACACTAGAGGATTCTTTCCGTTTTAATGTAAAAAAAACTTTTGAAAATTAGCTGAGGTGTCGCATTCTCCTTAAATCTCAGCTTTCTGTTCACGCTACAGGATGTCTTGAAAACTTACTTCTTTTCCATTTAGTGAACAAAATATGTATGTTTGAATTTCTGTTCACACTAGAGGATTCTTTCCGTTTTAATGTAGAAAAAACTTTTGAAAATTAGCTGAGGTGTCGCATTCTTCTTAAATCTCAGCTTTCTGTTCACGCTAGAGGATGTCTTGAAAACTTACTTCTTTTCCATGTAGTGAACAAAATATGTATGTTTGAATTTCTGTTCACACTAGAGGATTCTTTCTGTTTAAATGTAAAAAAAACTTTTGAAATTAGCTGAGGTGTCGCATTCTCCTTAAATCTCAGCTTTCTGTTCATGCTAGAGGATGTCTTGAAAACTTACTTCTTTTCCATGTAGTGAACAAAATATGTATGTTTGAATTTCTGTTCACACTAGAGGATTCTTTCCGTTTTAATGTAAAAAAAACTTTTGAAAATTAGCTGAGGTGTCGCATTCTCCTTAAATCTCAGCTTTCTGTTCACGCTAGAGGATGTCTTGAAAACTTACTTCTTTTCCATGTAGTGAACAAAATATGTATGTTTGAATTTCTGTTCACACTAGAGGATTCTTTCCGTTTTAATGTAAAAAAAACTTTTGAAAATTAGCTGAGGTGTCGCATTCTCCTTAAATCTCAGCTTTCTGTTCACGCTAGAGGATGTCTATAAAACTTACTTATTTTCGATATAGTGAACAAAATATGTATGTTTGAATTTCTGTTCACACTAGAGGATTCTTTCCGTTTTAATGTAAAAAAACTTTTGAAAATTAGCTGAGGTGTCGCTTTCTCCTTAAATCTCAGCTTTCTGTTCACGCTAGAGGATGTCTTGAAAACTTACTTCTTTTCCATGTAGTGAAATGTAAAAAAAACTTTTGAAAATTATTTGTCGATATAGTGAACAAAAATGTATGTTAGTGAATTTATGTTTGAATTTCTGTTCACACTAGAGGATTCTTTCCGTTTTAATGTGAAAAAAACTTTTGAAAATTAGCTGAGGTGTCGCATTCTCCTTAAATCTCAGCTTTCTGTTCACGCTAGAGGATGTCTTGAAAACTTACTTCTTTTCCATGTAGTGAACAAAATATGTATGTTTGAATTTCTGTTCACACTAGAGGATTCTTTCCGTTTTAATGTAAAAAAAACTTTTGAAAATTAGCTGAGGTGTCGCATTCTCCTTAAATCTCAGCTTTCTGTTCACGCTAGAGGATGTCTATAAAACTTACTTATTTTCGATATAGTGAACAAAAATGTATGTTTGAATTTCTGTTCACACTAGAGGATTCTTTCCGTTTTAATGTAAAAAAAACTTTTGAAAATTAGCTGAGGTGTCGCATTCTCATTAAATCTCAGCTTTCTGTTCTCGCTACAGGATGTATTGAAAACTTACTTCTTTTCCATTTAGTGAACAAAATATGTATGTTTGAATTTCTGTTCACACTAGAGGATTCTTTCCGTTTTAATGTAAAAAAAACTTTTGAAAATTAGCTGAGGTGTGGCATTCTCCTTAAATCTCAGCTTTCTGTTCACGCTAGAGGATGTCTTGAAAACTTACTTCTTTTCCATGTAGTGAACAAAATATGTATGTTTGAATTTCTGTTCACACTAGAGGATTCTTTCCGTTTTAATGTAAAAAAAACTTTTGAAAATTAGCTGAGGTGTCGCATTCTCCTTAAATCTCAGCTTTCTGTTCACGCTAGAGGATGTCTATAAAACTTACTTATTTTCGATATAGTGAACAAAATATGTATGTTTGAATTTCTGTTCACACTAGAGGATTCTTTCCGTTTTAATGTAAAAAAAACTTTTGAAAATTAGCTGAGGTGTCGCATTCTCCTTAAATCTCAGCTTTCTGTTCACGCTAGAGGATGTCTTGAAAACTTACTTCTTTTCCATGTAGTGAACAAAATATGTATGTTTGAATTTCTGTTCACACTAGAGGATTCTTTCCGTTTTAATGTAAAAAAAACTTTTGAAAATTAGCTGAGGTGTCGCATTCTCCTTAAATCTCAGCTTTCTGTTCACGCTAGAGGATGTCTATAAAACTTACTTATTTTCGATATAGTGAACAAAAATGTATGTTTGAATTTCTGTTCACACTAGAGGATTCTTTCCGTTTTAATGTGAAAAAAACTTTTGAAAATTAGCTGAGGTGTCGCATTCTCCTTAAATCTCAGCTTTCTGTTCACGCTAGAGGATGTCTTGAAAACTTACTTCTTTTCCATGTAGTGAACAAAATATGTATGTTTGAATTTCTGTTCACACTAGAGGATTCTTTCCGTTTTAATGTAAAAAAAACTTTTGAAAATTAGCTGAGGTGTCGCATTCTCCTTAAATCTCAGCTTTCTGTTCACGCTAGAGGATGTCTATAAAACTTACTTATTTTCGATATAGTGAACAAAATATGTATGTTTGAATTTCTGTTCACACTAGAGGATTCTTTCCGTTTTAATGTGAAAAAAACTTTTGAAAATTAGCTGAGGTGTCGCATTCTCCTTAAATCTCAGCTTTCTGTTCACGCTAGAGGATGTCTTGAAAACTTACTTCTTTTCCATGTAGTGAACAAAATATGTATGTTTGAATTTCTGTTCACACTAGAGGATTCTTTCCGTTTTAATGTAAAAAAAACTTTTGAAAATTAGCTGAGGTGTCGCATTCTCCTTAAATCTCAGCTTTCTGTTCACGCTAGAGGATGTCTATAAAACTTACTTATTTTCGATATAGTGAACAAAAATGTATGTTTGAATTTCTGTTCACACTAGAGGATTCTTTCCGTTTTAATGTGAAAAAAACTTTTGAAAATTAGCTGAGGTGTCGCATTCTCCTTAAATCTCAGCTTTCTGTTCACGCTAGAGGATGTCTTGAAAACTTACTTCTTTTCCATGTAGTGAACAAAATATGTATGTTTGAATTTCTGTTCACACTAGAGGATTCTTTCCGTTTTAATGTAAAAAAAACTTTTGAAAATTAGCTGAGGTGTCGCATTCTCCTTAAATCTCAGCTTTCTGTTCACGCTAGAGGATGTCTTGAAAACTTACTTCTTTTCGATATAGTGAACAAAATATGTATGTTTGAATTTCTGTTCACACTAGAGGATTCTTTCCGTTTTAATGTAAAAAAAACTTTTGAAAATTAGCTGAGGTGTCGCATTCTCCTTAAATCTCAGCTTTCTGTTCACGCTAGAGGATGTCTATAAAACTTACTTATTTTCGATATAGTGAACAAAATATGTATGTTTGAATTTCTGTTCACACTAGAGGATTCTTTCCGTTTTAATGTAAAAAAAACTTTTGAAAATTAGCTGAGGTGTCGCATTCTCCTTAAATCTCAGCTTTCTGTTCACGCTAGAGGATGTCTTGAAAACTTACTTCTTTTCCATGTAGTGAACAAAATATGTATGTTTGAATTTCTGTTCACACTAGAGGATTCTTTCCGTTTTAATGTAAAAAAAACTTTTGAAAATTAGCTGAGGTGTCGCATTCTCCTTAAATCTCAGCTTTCTGTTCACGCTAGAGGATGTCTATAAAACTTACTTATTTTCGATATAGTGAACAAAATATGTATGTTTGAATTTCTGTTCACACTAGAGGATTCTTTCCGTTTTAATGTGAAAAAAACTTTTGAAAATTAGCTGAGGTGTCGCATTCTCCTTAAATCTCAGCTTTCTGTTCACGCTAGAGGATGTCTTGAAAACTTACTTCTTTTCCATGTAGTGAACAAAATATGTATGTTTGAATTTCTGTTCACACTAGAGGATTCTTTCCGTTTTAATGTAAAAAAAACTTTTGAAAATTAGCTGAGGTGTCGCATTCTCCTTAAATCTTAGCTTTCTATTCACGCTAGAGGATGTCTTGAAAACTTACTTCTTTCACATGTAGTGAACAAAATATGTATGTTTGAATTTCTGTTCACACTAGAGGATTCTTTCTGTTTTAATGTAAAAAAAACTTTTGATATTAGCTGAGGTGTCGCATTCTCCTTAAATCTCAGCTTTCTGTTCACGCTACAGGATGTCTTGAAAACTTACTTCTTTTCCATGTAGTGAACAAAATATGTATGTTTGAATTTCTGTTCACACTAGAGGATTCTTTCCGTTTTAATGTAAAAAAAACTTTTGAAAATTAGCTGAGGTGTCGCATTCTCCTTAAATCTCAGCTTTCTGTTCACGCTAGAGGATGTCTATAAAACTTACTTATTTTCGATATAGTGAACAAAATATGTATGTTTGAATTTCTGTTCACACTAGAGGATTCTTTCCGTTTTAATGTAAAAAAAACTTTTGAAAATTAGCTGAGGTGTCGCATTCTCCTTAAATCTCAGCTTTCTGTTCACGCTAGAGGATGTCTTGAAAACTTACTTCTTTTCCATGTAGTGAACAAAATATGTATGTTTGAATTTCTGTTCACACTAGAGGATTCTTTCCGTTTTAATGTAAAAAAAACTTTTGAAAATTAGCTGAGGTGTCGCATTCTCCTTAAATCTTAGCTTTCTATTCACGCTAGAGGATGTCTTGAAAACTTACTTCTTTTCCATGTAGTGAACAAAATATGTATGTTTGAATTTCTGTTCACACTAGAGGATTCTTTCTGTTTTAATGTAAAAAAAACTTTTGAAATTAGCTGAGGTGTCGCATTCTCCTTAAATCTCAGCTTTCTGTTCACGCTAGAGGATGTCTTGAAAACTTACTTCTTTTCCATGTAGTGAACAAAATATGTATGTTTGAATTTCTGTTCACACTAGAGGATTCTTTCCGTTTTAATGTAAAAAAAACTTTTGAAAATTAGCTGAGGTGTCGCATTCTCCTTAAATCTCAGCTTTCTATTCACGCTAGAGGATGTCTTGAAAACTTACTTCTTTTCCATGTAGTGAACAAAATATGTATGTTTGAATTTCTGTTCACACTAGAGGATTCTTTCTGTTTTAATGTAAAAAAAACTTTTGAAATTAGCTGAGGTGTCGCATTCTCCTTAAATCTCAGCTTTCTGTTCACGCTACAGGATGTCTTGAAAACTTACTTCTTTTCCATGTAGTGAACAAAATATGTATGTTTGAATTTCTGTTCACACTAGAGGATTCTTTCCGTTTTAATGTAAAAAAAACTTTTGAAAATTAGCTGAGGTGTCGCATTCTCCTTAAATCTCAGCTTTCTGTTCACGCTAGAGGATGTCTTGAAAACTTACTTCTTTTCCATGTAGTGAACAAAATATGTATGTTTGAATTTCTGTTCACACTAGAGGATTCTTTCCGTTTTAATGTAAAAAAAACTTTTGAAAATTAGCTGAGGTGTCGCATTCTCCTTAAATCTCAGCTTTCTGTTCACGCTAGAGGATGTCTATAAAACTTACTTATTTTCGATATAGTGAACAAAATATGTATGTTTGAATTTCTGTTCACACTAGAGGATTCTTTCCGTTTTAATGTGAAAAAAACTTTTGAAAATTAGCTGAGGTGTCGCATTCTCCTTAAATCTCAGCTTTCTGTTCACGCTAGAGGATGTCTTGAAAACTTACTTCTTTTCCATGTAGTGAACAAAATATGTATGTTTGAATTTCTGTTCACACTAGAGGATTCTTTCCGTTTTAATGTAAAAAAAACTTTTGAAAATTAGCTGAGGTGTCGCATTCTCCTTAAATCTCAGCTTTCTGTTCACGCTAGAGGATGTCTATAAAACTTACTTATTTTCGATATAGTGAACAAAAATGTATGTTTGAATTTCTGTTCACACTAGAGGATTCTTTCCGTTTTAATGTGAAAAAAACTTTTGAAAATTAGCTGAGGTGTCGCATTCTCCTTAAATCTCAGCTTTCTGTTCACGCTAGAGGATGTCTTGAAAACTTACTTCTTTTCCATGTAGTGAACAAAATATGTATGTTTGAATTTCTGTTCACACTAGAGGATTCTTTCCGTTTTAATGTAAAAAAAACTTTTGAAAATTAGCTGAGGTGTCGCATTCTCCTTAAATCTCAGCTTTCTGTTCACGCTAGAGGATGTCTATAAAACTTACTTATTTTCGATATAGTGAACAAAAATGTATGTTTGAATTTCTGTTCACACTAGAGGATTCTTTCCGTTTTAATGTAAAAAAAACTTTTGAAAATTAGCTGAGGTGTCGCATTCTCATTAAATCTCAGCTTTCTGTTCTCGCTACAGGATGTATTGAAAACTTACTTCTTTTCCATTTAGTGAACAAAATATGTATGTTTGAATTTCTGTTCACACTAGAGGATTCTTTCCGTTTTAATGTAAAAAAAACTTTTGAAAATTAGCTGAGGTGTGGCATTCTCCTTAAATCTCAGCTTTCTGTTCACGCTAGGATGTCTTGAAAACTTACTTCTTTTCCATGTAGTGAACAAAATATGTATGTTTGAATTTCTGTTCACACTAGAGGATTCTTTCCGTTTTAATGTAAAAAAAACTTTTGAAAATTAGCTGAGGTGTCGCATTCTCCTTAAATCTCAGCTTTCTGTTCACGCTAGAGGATGTCTATAAAACTTACTTATTTTCGATATAGTGAACAAAATATGTATGTTTGAATTTCTGTTCACACTAGAGGATTCTTTCCGTTTTAATGTGAAAAAAACTTTTGAAAATTAGCTGAGGTGTCGCATTCTCCTTAAATCTCAGCTTTCTGTTCACGCTAGAGGATGTCTTGAAAACTTACTTCTTTTCCATGTAGTGAACAAAATATGTATGTTTGAATTTCTGTTCACACTAGAGGATTCTTTCCGTTTTAATGTAAAAAAAACTTTTGAAAATTAGCTGAGGTGTCGCATTCTCCTTAAATCTCAGCTTTCTGTTCACGCTAGAGGATGTCTATAAAACTTACTTATTTTCGATATAGTGAACAAAAATGTATGTTTGAATTTCTGTTCACACTAGAGGATTCTTTCCGTTTTAATGTGAAAAAAACTTTTGAAAATTAGCTGAGGTGTCGCATTCTCCTTAAATCTCAGCTTTCTGTTCACGCTAGAGGATGTCTTGAAAACTTACTTCTTTTCCATGTAGTGAACAAAATATGTATGTTTGAATTTCTGTTCACACTAGAGGATTCTTTCCGTTTTAATGTAAAAAAAACTTTTGAAAATTAGCTGAGGTGTCGCATTCTCCTTAAATCTCAGCTTTCTGTTCACGCTAGAGGATGTCTATAAAACTTACTTATTTTCGATATAGTGAACAAAAATGTATGTTTGAATTTCTGTTCACACTAGAGGATTCTTTCCGTTTTAATGTAAAAAAAACTTTTGAAAATTAGCTGAGGTGTCGCATTCTCATTAAATCTCAGCTTTCTGTTCACGCTAGAGGATGTATTGAAACTTACTTCTTTTCCATTTAGTGAACAAAATATGTATGTTTGAATTTCTGTTCACACTAGAGGATTCTTTCCGTTTTAATGTAAAAAAAACTTTTGAAAATTAGCTGAGGTGTCGCATTCTCCTTAAATCTCAGCTTTCTGTTCACGCTAGAGGATGTCTTGAAAACTTACTTCTTTTCCATGTAGTGAACAAAATATGTATGTTTGAATTTCTGTTCACACTAGAGGATTCTTTCCGTTTTAATGTAAAAAAAACTTTTGAAAATTAGCTGAGGTGTCGCATTCTCCTTAAATCTCAGCTTTCTGTTCACGCTAGAGGATGTCTATAAAACTTACTTATTTTCGATATAGTGAACAAAATATGTATGTTTGAATTTCTGTTCACACTAGAGGATTCTTTCCGTTTTAATGTAAAAAAAACTTTTGAAAATTAGCTGAGGTGTCGCATTCTCCTGAAAACTTACTTCTTTTCCATGTAGTGAACAAAATATGTATGTTTGAATTTCTGTTCACACTAGAGGATTCTTTCCGTTTTAATGTAAAAAAAACTTTTGAAAATTAGCTGAGGTGTCGCATTCTCCTTAAATCTCAGCTTTCTGTTCACGCTAGAGGATGTCTATAAAACTTACTTATTTTCGATATAGTGAACAAAATATGTATGTTTGAATTTCTGTTCACACTAGAGGATTCTTTCCGTTTTAATGTAAAAAAAACTTTTGAAAATTAGCTGAGGTGTCGCATTCTCCTTAAATCTCAGCTTTCTGTTCACGCTAGAGGATGTCTATAAAACTTACTTATTTTCCATATAGTGAACAAAATATGTATGTTTGAATTTCTGTTCACACTAGAGGATTCTTTCCGTTTTAATGTAAAAAAAACTTTTGAAAATTAGCTGAGGTGTCGCATTCTCCTTAAATCTCAGCTTTCTGTTCACGCTACAGGATGTCTTGAAAACTTACTTCTTTTCCATGTAGTGAACAAAATATGTATGTTTGAATTTCTGTTCACACTAGAGGATTCTTTCCGTTTTAATGTAAAAAAAACTTTTGAAAATTAGCTGAGGTGTCGCATTCTCCTTAAATCTCAGCTTTCTGTTCACGCTAGAGGATGTCTTGAAAACTTACTTCTTTTCCATGTAGTGAACAAAATATGTATGTTTGAATTTCTGTTCACACTAGAGGATTCTTTCCGTTTTAATGTAAAAAAAACTTTTGAAAATTAGCTGAGGTGTCGCATTCTCCTTAAATCTCAGCTTTCTGTTCACGCTAGAGGATGTCTATAAAACTTACTTATTTTCGATATAGTGAACAAAATATGTATGTTTGAATTTCTGTTCACACTAGAGGATTCTTTCCGTTTTAATGTGAAAAAAACTTTTGAAAATTAGCTGAGGTGTCGCATTCTCCTTAAATCTCAGCTTTCTGTTCACGCTAGAGGATGTCTTGAAAACTTACTTCTTTTCCATGTAGTGAACAAAATATGTATGTTTGAATTTCTGTTCACACTAGAGGATTCTTTCCGTTTTAATGTAAAAAAAACTTTTGAAAATTAGCTGAGGTGTCGCATTCTCCTTAAATCTCAGCTTTCTGTTCACGCTAGAGGATGTCTATAAAACTTACTTATTTTCGATATAGTGAACAAAATATGTATGTTTGAATTTCTGTTCACACTAGAGGATTCTTTCCGTTTTAATGTAAAAAAAACTTTTGAAAATTAGCTGAGGTGTCGCATTCTCCTTAAATCTCAGCTTTCTGTTCACGCTAGAGGATGTCTATAAAACTTACTTATTTTCGATATAGTGAACAAAATATGTATGTTTGAATTTCTGTTCACACTAGAGGATTCTTTCCGTTTTAATGTAAAAAAAACTTTTGAAAATTAGCTGAGGTGTCGCATTCTCCTTAAATCTCAGCTTTCTGTTCACGCTAGAGGATGTCTTGAAAACTTACTTCTTTTCCATGTAGTGAACAAAATATGTATGTTTGAATTTCTGTTCACACTAGAGGATTCTTTCCGTTTTAATGTAAAAAAAACTTTTGAAAATTAGCTGAGGTGTCGCATTCTCCTTAAATCTCAGCTTTCTGTTCACGCTAGAGGATGTCTATAAAACTTACTTATTTTCGATATAGTGAACAAAATATGTATGTTTGAATTTCTGTTCACACTAGAGGATTCTTTCCGTTTTAATGTAAAAAAAACTTTTGAAAATTAGCTGAGGTGTCGCATTCTCCTTAAATCTCAGCTTTCTGTTCACGCTAGAGGATGTCTATAAAACTAACTTATTTTCGATATAGTGAACAAAATATGTATGTTTGAATTTCTGTTCACACTAGAGGATTCTTTCCGTTTTAATGTAAAAAAAACTTTTGAAAATTAGCTGAGGTGTCGCATTCTCCTTAAATCTCAGCTTTCTGTTCACGCTAGAGGATGTCTATAAAACTTACTTATTTTCGATATAGTGAACAAAATATGTATGTTTGAATTTCTGTTCACACTAGAGGATTCTTTCCGTTTTAATGTAAAAAAAACTTTTGAAAATTAGCTGAGGTGTCGCATTCTCCTTAAATCTCAGCTTTCTGTTCACGCTAGAGGATGTCTTGAAAACTTACTTCTTTTCCATGTAGTGAACAAAATATGTATGTTTGAATTTCTGTTCACACTAGAGGATTCTTTCCGTTTTAATGTAAAAAAAACTTTTGAAAATTAGCTGAGGTGTCGCATTCTCCTTAAATCTCAGCTTTCTGTTCACGCTAGAGGATGTCTATAAAACTTACTTA
>NW_026895911.1:0-10109 GCF_033153095.1 Gastrolobium bilobum | reverse complement strand
TAGTATGCTCAAGATTAGACATTTAGACTGTCTACCTTATGAATCAAGAATTTTTAACTGATAAAACAATCTGGAAAAAGTAATCTTACCAATAAATGAAAAGAACATACTGTTGAATTTCAGAACAAATCACAAGCAAGTTTTGGAGGAAGTACATAGCATATACACTACATAACTTACCAAGAGTATTAAACGGCACAAACAGGCAGTCCACATCCAAACATATCAACAACCTGGTGCAGTTAAAGCGGAAAAATTTAGAAATAAACAGAAAATGAATAAAGTGCCATAAGATTAGCCAGCACATGCATACAATTTACAAGAACTGGCACAAGACATTTTCTTAAGAATAATGAGGAATGGATCCAAAATTAGACTGAACATATAGAGATACTCTAATGAAGCACTCAAGCACATTATTTCAGAATAAAAAATAAGTTCTTTTGAAGATATAGTGAGGGAATTTCAAAAGTTTTATAACATAGGAATACCAACGTAAGCAACATGATATTTATTACAGTTTCATGGCTAAGAAGCTTATGGGTGCAATGTGGCTAAATGATACAAAAGATTACACATAGGAAGGTTATCAAAATAACAATGTAAAAAAAATTGCTAATAGCGTATCTTTGTTTGTACATTGACATATAACAATGGATACCTTCATGGGAAGGTCTAATCCCGATGATGAAGTATGCAAACAAACTCCTAGATCAGCCGATCCTGAAATTACCCAAAACTGTTAATATCAAATAATTCACCACAGTGCAAGACAATTTTTAAAATAAAAGAGAAAACAAAATACCTAGCAATAATGGATAATCTTCAGCAGATAGCCACATGGTACGAAATGCCACACGTTTAAGTTTCAATCTCTTTATTTTTGCCTCGTACTTTTCTTTTTCAGGACCTTTACCTTTTTCAATGAAGATCTCTTGTTAAAACATTCTAAACGATTCACAATATTTCAGAAGTATAAAACACAAATTATACCAGTAATGATGAATAACAATCTGGGATATAAACATTGTTTTCCATCGGATATTTCTTTCCAGATGACCTCCTCGTCTAATGAATCATCTTCACCTAATATAGCAGCAACACGTCTGTCATACATTACAGCAGCTTCCAAGAGAATGCCAAAATCTTCATCGGGAGTCCTGAAAGTGGCACAAACCACAGAAATAAATCACTCAAGTCTGGTAAAGTAGCCCGCTAATATAAATTGAGATTATCATAGTCAATAGAGAATTACTCTCTCTCTTTCTTTTTTGTTGTTCAGTTTTTTTCCCCCACAGAATATCAATCTAACTAACTTCATAATATGCATCAAAAAAAGGATGTGGCCATTGTTAAAAGAATAAAAAGCAAGCTTAACATAATTAATGAAAGTTAACTTTATCTCACATTGAAGCAGAAACTGTATCGTACCAAGGTTTACAACAAAGAAGAATACAAACAAGTAAAATTAAAACATGCATACCTACCATTTCAATGCTACCAAAGGATGCACTTCGTGA
Source organism: Gastrolobium bilobum (assembly GCF_033153095.1). Lineage (NCBI taxonomy): Eukaryota > Viridiplantae > Streptophyta > Magnoliopsida > Fabales > Fabaceae > Gastrolobium > Gastrolobium bilobum. Next base: position 8,589 of record NW_026895911.1, on the reverse strand, counting down.
GGATGAACTTACCAGCTCGTACTGCTTACAACAAGTGCCGGCCTGTTTGGCTTCAAATATATGTTTGAACCAACCTCCGTTGTAAACACAGTCTCATTTTGGGGATGACTACCCATCAATGGATTTCCTTTAAGAAGCAAACACATTAAAAAGTAATATGCCAATGACTAAGAATAATATATATCTAGATTGTAAAACCTATCTTACCATTACTAACGCAATCTCTAACACCAAGAGGCCGACAAAAGTCCTCATTTAATCTACAAAACAACTACAAGCTATCCACATTATATATGAAAATCTTTAAGAATGCTTGATAAGCAATGAGTTACTAGTCAACTAAACAACTAGATCACCTTATGCTTCTCCTCCAGCGAAGCTGGGTGAAAGAAGTCAGGAGACTGATCATACAAAACCGTAGCACTATAAAATTAAGAAATAAACATCAGATTGCTTCACAGTTCACAACAAATATTTTATGTTATAGAAACAATATATTTGAACCTTTAGCTGACTCTCTTACTTAATTCCCCAGTTTTGAGCCAATTCATGCTGCATTGCTCTTGTGGTGAGACCCGATCTTTTTGTGTGTGTATAAAAGTTATTTATCTCATGTAAAATGAGATAAACATAACCCATAATTATAATAGTTAAATTATTTTTTTTCACTCAGTCAGCCACATTAGCCGACAATTTTTTGAGGAATGAAAAAATAAAATAGTTTTCATATTATAATTAGGGCTTTGTTAGTCTCATTTTACATATGATAGGTAATAAAAAAAATTTATATGTAACTTCAGTGTACAAGAATTTTATATTAACATCCAATAAGATTTTGACTCATTATTATTAATTTTTTATTTTAATTAATAAAAACATGATATGATACAATAGCAAATAATGATATATCAAATATTAACAAATGCCCAAATATTTTATACAAATATCAAATACCAAATACCAATTAAAAGGATTTGATATTTGTTAATATTTTTGATACAATTTTTAAAAAAAGTTAAAAAAATGCAGAGAGACATACATCCAACATGCCGCATCTAAAATTTTTGATTTTTTAATTCAGGAAAAAACAAAAAATCTAAAAGGTTTTGGATATAAAAGTTGGCAAATGTTGGGTGTTGATTGTTAGAGAAAAGGAAATGGGGGACAGAAACAGAAAGCAAGCGACAAAAGAAAATTAAAATATCAAATCCTTTTAATTGGTATTTGACATTTGCAATTGCGGAGCCACATGTAGTAATGTAGGTGTGACTTCGGTTTAGGTTAAATTTTAATAAATTGTATTTAATATATATAATTATTTAATTAATTATAATTTGGCTCGAATTAAAATTATAATTTGGCCCGGGTTACAATTTGTAATTTGACCTTATGTAAAATTTAAACTATTTTTGGTGAAAGATTTGGGTAAGTTATATTAGATTATGTGTCTAATTTTTATTTGTATAAAAATATATATTAATTTTTAGTAAAATTAATAAATATTCAATAAAATTATAACTCTTCTTAATACTACTTGCTTAGGTATTTTGTATTTAATATAATTTAAATATATTTAATATGAACTAATTAAAATTAAAAAAATAATATACATATAATTTTTTAGTCCGAACTCAAATTGGAACCTGATTCCACCACTGGATATTTGTATAAAATATTTGAGCATTTGTTAATATTTGATATATCATTATTTGCTATTGTATCGTATCATGTTTTTATGGTTATAATGCCTAGCTATTTAATTTTCCTACTTTTATTATTTTTTTATCACCTTCGATCAAATTTAAATTAACGATTGAAAGAAAGAGAAATAATAAGGTGAGAAAAAGAAAGAAATAAAAACAAAAACAAAAAATTATTATATATGAGATTGTTGATTTAAATTGGATCAAACAGTGATAAAAAAAGTAATAAAGAAATTTAGTATCCTGATAGATTTGCAAAGCTAACGTGTCTGTCTCAATACGAAAATTAATAGTATCCTGATAGATTTATTTAGGTCTAAATTAATAGTATCCTGATAGATTTATTTAAGTCAAAATCAATAGTATCCTGATAGATTTATTTAGGTAAAAATTAATAGTATCCTGATAGATTTATTTAGGTCTAAATTAATAGTATCCTGATAGAACATTTAGACTGTCTACCTTATGAATCAAGAATTTTTAACAGATAAAACAATCTGGAAAAAGTAATCCACATGTCAAATTGGGGAGTGGAAGATATAATGTCAATCTGCATCTAATATCTTTATGGATCACAAGAATGGAAAAACTCAAAGCCAACAAATGGCTAAGAGTGATCATTTTAGTGTCTTTAATAATATCTTTCATAATTCATACAACCATGATGAGTGGTTCAGTTGGTAAATTGAGCTCTTGGTAGACAGCCTATACCTGCAGTGTAGGAATTTGAAACCCACTAGAAGCACCTTGTGGCCAGAGCCAAGTTGATACGTGGACAAATTGCACTTTTTGCACACAAGTTCTTAAAAGGGTATCATTTGTGTCTAGATGCTCTATCTTATGGTATCAAATTTGAGACAGCATATTCTACAAGAACAAGATACTAAGCATATAAAAATCAATAGGCTGTTCCACACTCCGCGACCTTTTACAAAAATGTCCTTAAAAATACATGATATTGTAATGAACAACTCTGCTTATTATTGATGTCTCAAGTTCAAAGAGATTGTGCATTATCCAGCAAATATTGTACATGTAATCATTAACAAACTTACCAGAAGTTCATCGGCTAGCTCTGAAGATGTAGAGAAGAGAAGACCAATTTTGTCAACTCTAACTAGTTCTTTAATGCTTCAAGAAAGTAAAAAAAATTACCAATAAATGAAAAGAACATACTGTTGAATTTCAGAACAAATCACAAGCAAGTTTTGGAGGAAGTACATAGCATATACACTACATAACTTACCAAGAGTATTAAACGGCACAAACAGGCAGTCCACAACAAACATATCAACAACCTGGTGCAGTTAAAGCGGAAAAATTTAGAAATAAACAGAAAATGAATAAAGTGCCATAAGAAACCAAACCAAGATTTGACTTGAACTCCTCCCATGTGAAGAATTAACTGAAAAAAGAAAGGCTCAAACAGCTCAACGGGAAGAAACAGGAGCAGCCTTAACCCACTCAACAAAAAAAAATTAAGTTAGCCAGCACATGCATACAATTTACAAGAACTGGCACAAGAAATTTTCTTAAGAATAATGAGGAATGGATCCAAAATTAGACTGAACATATAGAGATACTCTAATGAAGCACTCAAGCACATTATTTCAGAATAAAAAATAAGTTCTTTTGAAGATATAGTGAGGGAATTTCAAAAGTTTTATAACATAGGAATACCAACGTAAGCAACATGATATTTATTACAGTTTCATGGCTAAGAAGCTTATGGGTGCAATGTGGCTAAATGATACAAAAGATTACACATAGGAAGGTTATCAAAATAACAATGTAAAAAAAATTGCTAATAGCGTATCTTTGTTTGTACATTGACATATAACAATGGATACCTTCATGGGAAGGTCTAATCCCGATGATGAAGTATGCAAACAAACTCCTAGATCAGCCGATCCTGAAATTACCCAAAACTGTTAATATCAAATAATTCAACACAGTGCAAGACAATTTTTAAAATAAAAGAGAAAACAAAATACCTAGCAATAATGGATAATCTTCAGCAGATAGCCACATGGTACGAAATGCCACACGTTTAAGTTTCAATCTCTTTATTTTTGCCTCGTACTTTTCTTTTTCAGGACCTTTACCTTTTTCAATGAAGATCTATTGTTAAAACATTCTAAACGTTTCACAATATTTCAGAAGTATAAAACACAAATTATACCAGTAATGATGAATAACAATCTGGGATATAAACATTGTTTTCCATCGGATATTTCTTTCCAGATGACCTCCTCGTCTAATGAATCATCTTCACCTAATATAGCAGCAACACGTCTGTCATACATTACAGCAGCTTCCAAGAGAATGCCAAAATCTTCATCGGGAGTCCTGAAAGTGGCACAAACCACAGAAATAAATCACTCAAGTCTGGTAAAGTAGCCCGCTAATATAAATTGAGATTATCATAGTCAATAGAGAATTACTCTCTCTCTTTCTTTTTTGTTGTTCAGTTTTTTTCCCCCACAGAATATCAATCTAACTAACTTCATAATATGCATCAAAAAAAGGATGTGGCCATTGTTAAAAGAATAAAAAGCAAGCTTAACATAATTAATGAAAGTTAACTTTATCTCACATTGAAGCAGAAACTGTATCGTACCAAGGTTTACAACAAAGAAGAATACAAACAAGTAAAATTAAAACATGCATACCTACCATTTCAATGCTACCAAAGGATGCACTTCGTGAGGATGAACTTACCAGCTCGTACTGCTTACAACAAGTGCCGGCCTGTTTGGCTTCAAATATATGTTTGAACCAACCTCCGTTGTAAACACAGTCTCATTTTGGGGATGACTACCCATCAATGGATTTCCTTTAAGAAGCAAACACATTAAAAAGTAATATGCCAATGACTAAGAATAATATATATCTAGATTGTAAAACCTATCTTACCATTACAAACGCAATCTCTAACACCAAGAGGCCGACAAAAGTCCTCATTTAATCTACAAAACAACTACAAGCTATCCACATTATATATGAAAATCTTTAAGAATGCTTGATAAGCAATGAGTTACTAGTCAACTAAACAACTAGATCACCTTATGCTTCTCCTCCAGCGAAGCTGGGTGAAAGAAGTCAGGAGACTGATCATACAAAACCGTAGCACTATAAAATTAAGAAATAAACATCAGATTGCTTCACAGTTCACAGCAAATATTTTATGTTATAGAAACAATATATTTGAACCTTTAGCTGACTCTCTTACTTAATTCCCCAGTTTTGAGCCAATTCATGCTGCATTGCTCTTGTGGTGAGACCCGATCTTTTTGTGTGTGTATAAAAGTTATTTATCTCATGTAAAATGAGATAAACATAACCCATAATTATAATAGTTAAATTATTTTTTTTCACTCAGTCAGCCACATTAGCCGACAATTTTTTGAGGAATGAAAAAATAAAATAGTTTTCATATTATAATTAGGGCTTTGTTAGTCTCATTTTACATATGATAGGTAATAAAAAAAATTTATATGTAACTTCAGTGTACAAGAATTTTATATTAACATCCAATAAGATTTTGACTCATTATTATTAATTTTTTATTTTAATTAATAAAAACATGATATGATACAATAGCAAATAATGATATATCAAATATTAACAAATGCCCAAATATTTTATACAAATTCAGGAATAAACAAAAAATCTAAAAGGTTTTGGATATAAAAGTTGGCAAATGTTGGGTGTTGATTGTTAGAGAAAAGGAAATGGGGGACAGAAACAGAAAGCAAGCGACAAAAGAAAATTAAAATATCAAATCCTTTTAATTGGTATTTGACATTTGCAATTGCGGAGCCACATGTAGTAATGTAAGTGTGACTTCGGTTTAGGTTAAATTTTAATAAATTGTATTTAATATATATAATTATTTAATTAATTATAATTTGGCACGAATTAAAATTATAATTTGGCCCGGGTTACAATTTGTAATTTGACCTTGTGTAAAATTTAAACTATTTTTGGTGAAAGATTTGGGTAAGTTATATTAGATTATGTGTCTAATTTTTATTTGTATAAAAATATATATTAATTTTTAGTAAAATTAATAAATATTCAATAAAATTATAACTCTTCTTAATATCAAATATTTTATACAAATATCCAGTGGTGGAATCAGGTTCCAATTTGAGTTCGGACTAAAAAATTATATGTATATTATTTTTTTAATTTTAATTAGTTCATATTAAATATATTTAAATTATATTAAATACAAAATACCTAAGCAAGTAGTATTAAGAAGAGTTATAATTTTATTGAATATTTATTAATTTTACTAAAAATTAATATATATTTTTATACAAATAAAAATTAGACACATAATCTAATATAACTTACCCAAATCTTTCACCAAAAATAGTTTAAATTTTACACAAGGTCAAATTACAAATTGTAACCCGGGCCAAATTATAATTTTAATTCGTGCCAAATTATAATTAATTAAATAATTATATATATTAAATACAATTTATTAAAATTTAACCTAAACCGAAGTCACACTTACATTACTACATGTGGCTCCGCAATTGCAAATGTCAAATACCAATTAAAAGGATTTGATATTTTAATTTTCTTTTGTCGCTTGCTTTCTGTTTCTGTCCCCCATTTCCTTTTCTCTAACAATCAACACCCAACATTTGCCAACTTTTATATCCAAAACCTTTTAGATTTTTTGTTTTTTCCTGAATTAAAAAATCAAAAATTTTAGATGCGGCATGTTGGATGTATGTCTCTCTGCATTTTTTTAACTTTTTTTAAAAATTGTATCAAAAATATTAACAAATATCAAATCCTTTTAATTGGTATTTGGTATTTGATATTTGTATAAAATATTTGGGCATTTGTTAATATTTGATATATCATTATTTGCTATTGTATCATATCATGTTTTTATTAATTAAAATAAAAAATTAATAATAATGAGTCAAAATCTTATTGGATGTTAATATAAAATTCTTGTACACTGAAGTTACATATAAATTTTTTTTATTACCTATCATATGTAAAATGAGACTAACAAAGCCCTAATTATAATATGAAAACTATTTTATTTTTTCATTCCTCAAAAAATTGTCGGCTAATGTGGCTGACTGAGTGAAAAAAAATAATTTAACTATTATAATTATGGGTTATGTTTATCTCATTTTACATGAGATAAATAACTTTTATACACACACAAAAAGATCGGGTCTCACCACAAGAGCAATGCAGCATGAATTGGCTCAAAACTGGGGAATTAAGTAAGAGAGTCAGCTAAAGGTTCAAATATATTGTTTCTATAACATAAAATATTTGCTGTGAACTGTGAAGCAATCTGATGTTTATTTCTTAATTTTATAGTGCTACGGTTTTGTATGATCAGTCTCCTGACTTCTTTCACCCAGCTTCGCTGGAGGAGAAGCATAAGGTGATCTAGTTGTTTAGTTGACTAGTAACTCATTGCTTATCAAGCATTCTTAAAGATTTTCATATATAATGTGGATAGCTTGTAGTTGTTTTGTAGATTAAATGAGGACTTTTGTCGGCCTCTTGGTGTTAGAGATTGCGTTTGTAATGGTAAGATAGGTTTTACAATCTAGATATATATTATTCTTAGTCATTGGCATATTACTTTTTAATGTGTTTGCTTCTTAAAGGAAATCCATTGATGGGTAGTCATCCCCAAAATGAGACTGTGTTTACAACGGAGGTTGGTTCAAACATATATTTGAAGCCAAACAGGCCGGCACTTGTTGTAAGCAGTACGAGCTGGTAAGTTCATCCTCACGAAGTGCATCCTTTGGTAGCATTGAAATGGTAGGTATGCATGTTTTAATTTTACTTGTTTGTATTCTTCTTTGTTGTAAACCTTGGTACGATACAGTTTCTGCTTCAATGTGAGATAAAGTTAACTTTCATTAATTATGTTAAGCTTGCTTTTTATTCTTTTAACAATGGCCACATCCTTTTTTTGATGCATATTATGAAGTTAGTTAGATTGATATTCTGTGGGGGAAAAAACTGAACAACAAAAAAGAAAGAGAGAGAGTAATTCTCTATTGACTATGATAATCTCAATTTATATTAGCGGGCTACTTTACCAGACTTGAGTGATTTATTTCTGTGGTTTGTGCCACTTTCAGGACTCCCGATGAAGATTTTGGCATTCTCTTGGAAGCTGCTGTAATGTATGACAGACGTGTTGCTGCTATATTAGGTGAAGATGATTCATTAGACGAGGAGGTCATCTGGAAAGAAATATCCGATGGAAAACAATGTTTATATCCCAGATTGTTATTCATCATTACTGGTATAATTTGTGTTTTATACTTCTGAAATATTGTGAAACGTTTAGAATGTTTTAACAATAGATCTTCATTGAAAAAGGTAAAGGTCCTGAAAAAGAAAAGTACGAGGCAAAAATAAAGAGATTGAAACTTAAACGTGTGGCATTTCGTACCATGTGGCTATCTGCTGAAGATTATCCATTATTGCTAGGTATTTTGTTTTCTCTTTTATTTTAAAAATTGTCTTGCACTGTGTTGAATTATTTGATATTAACAGTTTTGGGTAATTTCAGGATCGGCTGATCTAGGAGTTTGTTTGCATACTTCATCATCGGGATTAGACCTTCCCATGAAGGTATCCATTGTTATATGTCAATGTACAAACAAAGATACGCTATTAGCAATTTTTTTTACATTGTTATTTTGATAACCTTCCTATGTGTAATCTTTTGTATCATTTAGCCACATTGCACCCATAAGCTTCTTAGCCATGAAACTGTAATAAATATCATGTTGCTTACGTTGGTATTCCTATGTTATAAAACTTTTGAAATTCCCTCACTATATCTTCAAAAGAACTTATTTTTTATTCTGAA